>NC_089196.1:19374482-19656982 GCF_963930695.1 Labrus bergylta
GGTGGGTGTCTTAAATTTGTTTAGGAGGCTAGAAAGAGACAGGGTGTTAATCTTCTGCAACAAAAAAAAGAGCGTATGGTTCATATTTTTGTCCTTTTTCTCATTCTTTGAAAAACATTACTTTGAGCAAGTACTTCCTTAATATATTGCTTCATAAATTTAGATGTCTTGCATAATTAATATTAAGAAGTTTAAAAAAAAATGTCCCTAATGCATGTGTTATCCTTTTTAATCATTCAATCAATCATTATTTGTAAAGCGACAATTAGTAACAAGTGTAATGTTGAGACACTTTACATAAGAGCAAAGTGTGTGTGTGTGTGTGTGTGTGTGTGTGTGTGTGGGGGGGGGGGGTCGAAAAACATAAGGACTTAGTCCTGTACGATTAGATGTAAAGATGATCAAAGTAAGCGAAGAGGTCTGACCGAGCATTGGATTGTTAGCTGCTGCAGGTAAGACATCAATGATTCTGTGGAATAAGCAGCAGGGTGTTGCTGAAATAGAGCTGAGTTGCCTTTAGTCTGGATATGACAGAGGAAGATACTGTTCTTTGAATTTGCAGAGACTTAATTAAACAGGAGGCCTGAAGAGTAATTCTAGTTTTGTTATAAAGAGCAGAATAAGTAGAGGTATCAGTGGAATGACTTGTGATTAAATCCTTTTGTAATGTCATTATTTTAAGGCGTAGAATGGAGTCAAGATACTGCTGTGGCAGTGAACGTTTGGAGATCCAGTTCGATGTGGATTAGAGTTTCTAAAGAACTCTGTGTGAAAGCACTTATGTAATGAAAACTGGAGGTGATTGTAGGTGAAAGGTTGCATCAATCTAACATCTGGAAATAACAGATTCAAACAGAGGGGGGAAAAAAGCATGATAAGTATGAAATAATATGAGATGACTTATACCTACAGAAGTTGAGGATATTTCTTTTAGTTAAAACTGAGCAGATTAAAATAAATGCCTATCACACATTGCACAATGCAGTCATGAAAGTGAAGGACAGCTCTGAAGAGCAAGTAAAAACACTGGGAGTGAAGAGATCTACCAAGCTGAGGTGGAATAAACTGTGGGAGGCTTGATGCATAATTCAGAGAGTTGTCCCGACACCTGCCTGTCTCCTATGCTGGCTTCAACACCAAGGACCCATATATTGTCAGACAAACAATAGTTTCTTTTATCTGTGAATAAGAATATATGTTTTTTTTTTCAGGCCTTCTACTCTGAGAATAATTTACCTGATTTGTCTAAATCTCTTACATTATGGAAATGACACATTTTACAGTATTTTCAACTTGTCAGAATTATTTCAAGTTGCAATATCTGTCATAACCGTCTGTTAGTGCAAATAAGCTGAGGTTAATAGAGGGTATGTGTGTTTCTTTTTCAAAAACTTTCTAAAAGATATGCCCAAAAACCTACAGACTGAAATTACTTAATTAAAGAAGTGCTTTTTGTCAGCATGGGAGCGGATTATCTGCTTTAAAAAGTTTATAAAACTTGACAAAGTGCAATTTGGTGTGCACCAAGCAACGCATAAATGCATGCAAGGATAAAATTTTTATTTGTCAATAGTTGCAAAGATGCTCCACCATGACCTCATTAAAACTACAGCCAGGGAGGGATTTAGCTTCTTGTAAATTAGACAGAGCTGTGATAGTAGAAAGGAAAAGGCTGAATGCTACTTCTGCATGTTGATGAATTTGTTGGCATTTCCTTCTTGACTGCTGGAATTCAGGAACCCCTGACACTGCTGAACGGAGAGGCCATTCATAAGTGCTAATTTGCATAATTACATATTATGTTGTTTACATCGAAAGTGGAAGAGACAATTAGCGCAGGGCTGCAGAGATGTGGAGAGAGAGAGAGAAAGAGAGAGAGAGGGAGGGAGGGAGGGGGGCACCTGTTGAGAAAGTAGTCAAGACAAAAAGACAGGTTTCTAACGTTTGACACTGCTTGAGAATTGAAGAGATTCATCTAGTTATGCATCTATTCAGAGGTTCTTTGGCCTATGTTTGAAAACAAGCACTTTTTCATTCCTTTAGTGAAGCAGTACCACTTTGCCCACAATGAGCCTCAAGTAACAAAGGCATAAACAGTCAGATGCTTTCTAATCCTAAAACAATGTGGCCTTAACAACATTTCTCTAAATTTGAGACAACTCTTGCATTCGTATTTGTTAAAAGTCTTTGTGGAAAACCAAACTATAGCAATAACTGTGTCATCAAAATGATCAGGTTCTGTGTCTTCATGGTGTTTTTTTCTGGCAGGCGAGCACGAGCAGGACGCAGGTATTTAGGGCTTGAGTGGTTCAGGAAAACACGTGCTCCATGTAGCTTTGGTTTCCTATGTCAGAATAACTTGAGAAAAATCTTTTTATTATTGACTAGCATTGCCCATTTGGTTTTAATTATTCAACTTAATTGTTGGAATGTCTTTTTTGGGTCCTCTTTGGGATTGATGGACAAAGCTTGAACTAACTACTTTTCTTAATTGTGAAGAAGGCAGGTGCTTCTTTATATGATTAGTTGTGTTCTTTGGTTAAAAGGGCTGTAACAACGCCAATTCATTTCTTGTACAACGATTTTCCATAAGTAGCCTCTATGTGGCTACTCGCTGCTTTGGATTCTCATCCCTCATGGGACGTTTAGAAAAAATGCTCGCGCTCAGGGGGAAAAAAAGTGGACACGGGCCCTCACACTGCAGCAAGAACATGAAGGTATGTGCTCATTTGAGTTGTCTACAGCGATAACAGAATACTCTTCGCTTTCAGTGGTACTGCTCATCATGCATTCTTTTCAAGAGTTCACACAACCACCACACAGCGTGCAGTGATTAGTAGTAATTGCAAGTGAACACAAAACGAAGAAAATTGCTTCTTAACTCACTGTCTTCCTTTGTTTTCAGTTCCCTATTCCTTCTCACATTAAAGCAGTTCCAACCTGGGAAACATTGCGCACCAATGCTGTTTGTGTAATTACATACATTTGGCGAGAAAACAATGATTCTGATTGGCTGTCGATGACTGATGACTGCAAACAGTGCAGTCGTGCCCTACGTTTTTTAGCCGACAACCTTGCCGACAGTGCCCAGATGGTCTGCGCTTCTCTGATTGTGAAGCTCTGCTGAAAATAAATGGAGTTGTTATTTTTGAATTAGTAAATAGTCACAAATGATGCTGCATTATGCTCTGTGTGTGCAGACAGTCTGTGCAAATAAAAATGCTGGAGAAAAACAAGTGTACATAAACATGAAAAAAAAAAACCACAAAAGCGACTTCATAAATCCAAACCAGGAAGTGAGGCTGTTGGCCCTGACTCACTCATCCATGTTGTCTCGGCTGTTAATCAACACAAAATGTTGCACGACATCCATACACAACCGAGGATTGCTCAAGCCACCTGGGCTTTACCCATAATGCTGTGCCATAGCTGACTTGGACTACTAAGAAGGTGAACATCTGCCAGAAAAAGGAACTTCCACTGCTTCTATTTTTCTCATCAGCCTCCAGCCGGCCAGACTGCACACACACACACACACACACACACACACACACACACACACACACACACACACACAACTCACACTCTCTGTCACACACAAACAAATATAACCCTAATGAGATTTACTTGCTGGTTGATTCATGACATGCCATAGCAGCAAGATAGAATAAACATGAGGCGGACAACTCTCAGTAGAATATAACATGCACCAATTGGTCGACAGGTCGTCATGTGCATTAATTTCAGCACAGGTGGCTCCAGGGAAAAGAACTCTAAACTGCTCTAGTTTCCAGGATGGCAAATTGAGAACCTTGTCATTTCAAGTTTTTTCGGAATGACTAGTTTTTTCCCTTCACAATGACTGCAATAAAAGAAATCCAGTAATAGCACAGAAACATCCATATGCCAAATTAAGATGCGATAAAAATGTGTCCAAGGTTGTCGTCCGTACCGTAAGCAATGGTTGTCAGCGGCTGTCCAGAAGAGATTGTTGATTTTGGAAGGTCCCCAACTGAACAGCTGTCCAATCGTAATGAGTTTGGAAGTGATGTCTCTCTCACTCGCCCGGACCCGAGATGGAAGACGTCCAGCTGGCTCCTGTGAAAGTAAAGCGTTGTGTAAATGTAATGCAGAGTTGCATCCAAGCTTGTTGATGTCTGTGATTGTTGAAATATATACTTTCGCAATCTGGCCAAACAACAGAGAAAGTTGATGCTGTGTTTTTTTTTCAAAATTCTCAGAGAGATTAAGATTAATTTTGACTGGAGGAACATTTTTATCTCACAGGGTCGTAGCTCTACAACAAATGTTGTTTTTATGGGTCAGTTATGACTCATCAATCCATGTTATATGATATCTATCCTAATGTTCCTCTCACACAGAGGAGGTCATCCCCTATACTTCATCTTGTTTAGACTTCTGCCTCTCTCTGTACTCCTACGTACTCACTTAACCAGGTTAGAGATCTCTGGAAGAACTTTTCAGACTACTAAGAAGCATGCAGAAAAAGACTGAAGAGGTCAAAACCCAATAAAGCAATTCAAAGAGCGACTTTATTGTTGTACCCACATACTCCTAATGCCATCTGAAATGCAACAACTAAAAATGTCAATACCATAAGTGGACTCTATTGGGGATCCTGATGGACCACAACACTAAACACAAAAATGAAGTTGTTTTTTTATGTGTTTCAGGGGTTTTGCCTTTTAATCCTAATTTACATAACATCTGTAAATAAGCCTTTAGTTGCTGCCCTGAGCTGGTCCATTCATCAAAAGATCTGTTAATCAGTAAAGACTTTATAACAGGATCCAATCATATAGCGTGAACTTCGATAAACTACATTTACAGCAACTTTAAAACAACTTAATTTCCTCTGAGTATTTATCTTCCCCGTAGTGAATATTTTTCTTGTCAATATGAGTCTCTTTTATCTGCTCTTTAAGGATGTTATAGAACTTTTAATTTGTTTGTGTCTCCTTGTGAAGCACTCTCAGAGCTCTTAGGCGCTCACAAAACTTAAACTCATGAACTGATGACGCAGCTTGTTTTTTCTGACGCCTGCATGATTTGTGTGGGAAGACACATTTAGTGAATCTGAGTGAAATACTTAATTATTTAGTAGTTTATATATATCCACAATTTGAATTAATAGCAGACATTTTCGGATTTCTGTTCCAGTTTTTTTTGTGGTGACATTAACATTTGAATATTTATTCACATGACCAAAAGAAGCTCAAACATTTATCTTTAGAGCACTAGTCATTCATAATGCCAAATGATGTACATGTTTCAGGTCAATAGGAAGATACGATAATCAGTGTTGCCAGATGGAAAATACAGCAACATCATACTGCAGCTTTAAAATTATTGTATTTTACCTTAAACTATAGTACATATAAAAAAAAAAAAGAAATGCGTCCTAAATACCACACTAAATGGCAAAACTATGCCCTGCACAGTACATTGAAGGGATACTTCACCCGTTGAAACATGAATCTATATTGACATTGGATCATATATGTAGTAGAAATGTGAAATACATTTTGAAGTTGGTGCCTTCTTGACCGAGAAAAGGCAGAACGTGTCTTTTTGGCTCATGTGGACGAAAAACAACAACTCCTAGAATGCACAGCACCGCAGGCCACTCCCACTGAAGCCAGCGTGCTCTATTTGTAGACATTCACTACAACACAAACGGCCGTTTCCTCAACTGAATGAGATTTCTTACAGAAGCAATTTGCATCTTGGAAATTCTGGGCAGCAAAAAGACTCAATGTCTGTGTCCATAGGCAAACAGTGAGAGCACCAACACCACCAGTCCGCCCCAGCTCGAGCCGGCCCCGGCTCCTCATCCTCACCGCCACCGCCAAAAGTCAGGTCTCGTACCTCGGGTTGAAAATATGAGCAACTAGCAATGTAGTTTCACCGTCTCTTGCCAGGCTCATCGAAGGCTCCTTTTCAGAAAATAAATACAGAGAGAAAATGAGGGCGGGATGCATGACCATTCAAAAATACTACCAGGTTCTAATGATACAAAGCTTAATGCAAATGGGTGACGTATTCCTTTAATGTAAAAAAAACAACTAACAAACACAAGAACAAACCGCTCCGTCTTCAGTCCCTGTGTAGTTGGGCTAGTAGCATCTTAAGTTGTTGTGACTTGCGTTTGTCTTCAGTCTGTCTGGCCACAGGCGTGAGCAGGGAAACAGGTGATGATCTGTATGTGATAGCTGTCTCAATCATGCTGATGTGATTGGTTGCTCTCAAATCACATACAACGTTTGGTTATGGGGACATTAAAATTGCCAATTAATGGTACATTTGGCCTTTTCTGCAATTATTGATCGTACATCGTAAAGAGGGCACAAATACGTCTTCTTTGCTTTTGGAGGGCACAAAAAGATGACATGATCCGTCAAGCCAACAAAGGTCATGTTTTATTTTTCTGTTTATGTTATCGTTGTCATTTCTTGTTTCATTTTGGAGCCCCTTCTCTTGTCTGTTTCTTTAGGATCACGCTTCCAGATTGCCCCGCTTTGTGTCTCACCTAATTGGCCTCACCTGCTGCCTGTTACCTCTGATTTACTATTTAATCCCTTCCTGTCCTCCATCATGTTGCCGGTTTGTTGTGTGTTCTCAGTGTCACTTCATCCTCACAGTCTGTCCTAGTGAATGACTGTTTCCTGTTTTTTGACTGTTGCCTTTATGCTCTTTGTTGGATTTGTTTGCCTATAGATTATTGATGACTTGTTTACTGACAGTTTAATAAACTCAGCCTTTTACTGTATCTGCTATGTGTCAGCTGTGCATCTATGAGTTTAAAAAAAAATGGATTGTTGGTTGAATAAACAAACTTTATTGTCGTATTTTTTATTTCAGAGGACATGATTGTGACACTTTTATAAGTTTCTTCTGTCTGTATGATGTAACAGCTCTGTGTTTCATATCCTTCTCCTTTAAGTTTTAGACAATTTCCTCTTGGTACCAAACTCCTCAGTGATATGAAAAAGTGTATTTGCCTCTTCAAACACGTCAACATGTCAACATCATCACTGTCAGCTGAAGCCTAAAGATATTATATCAAAGACGTTCCCCTGTCTCATTCACTTCCTTACATGGTTTTCATTTGGCCTATGATAGCAGCAGTCACTGATGTTATATCGATCTATGGCATCAAACGTATTGAAGGCCTTGTCTCCAGCTTTGATTGACAGCTCTGTCTCATGCATGCTCTGACGCCGGAACTGAAACATTGACTGTAGGCTACGACAAATAACGATCAAGATCTCTCAGGCATGACCAGCTCAGCTCGTCTCCTCATAACCACGGCTGTCAGCTGACTTGTCAGGGCGAGAACTGACTGGACTGCTTAATGAAGGCCCTTTGTTAATGTTGTTAGGGTCCACAGTCTATTTTAACCCGTGTAACTGACGTCAGACACGTGAGGAATTGAGCGACTGAAATCTGTTGGATGAATGCACTTAAGTTAAACTGAAAGCTGCTGAAACCAATTGTTGCTTTTGATTGGAGGTGATACAATTATAACTTAGAAACTGTTAACTCCTTAAACTCCATTTTAGAATTTTCTTGTAAGAACAATACCTTTTCTGCTCACATGAAATGCTTTTACATTAATTGCTCTATGTTTTGCAGGAACTCTATTCATGTATTTTATTAATTTTTATTCTCTTGTAACTGCAGGACAGAGTCCAAGACAATTTCCATTTGGTGACAAGTAAAGTTGATCTTGATCTTCTGGTGGGCTTGCTATCTTGTACTCAAGGAACTCTAAGAAGCTAACGGGGCTGAATTTGGTGATTCATGACTTTTTTCTTGTACAATACATGTACATGTATTATGTCTGAGTTATGTAACACTTTCCTGTAGAAGACAAAACAACGCAAGCTTGTGAGTGAGTAATCCCTGCTTACTCATGTGTAGTGACTCCAACTCCTGGTGAGAAAGTATCAGCACATTAGTAACATGCAAATTATCTTATCTATTAGTTTGTTTTATTTTACCAATCAATCAATCAATCAATCAATCCTTATTTGTATAGCACCAGTTCATAACAAATGTAATCTTGAGACACTTGGCAAAAAGCTGGGCTGCAGTAGCATAGCAGCATGCAGGCCGTCCCCACCATCAATCCTGAGGAACTTACAAGACAGCTCCCAGGAAAATATATGGTTAGTCACTAAGATTTACAGATACATGTAGTAATATGATGTGAATGCATTTTACGTACTTGATTTATCCATGAGGGGAAATTCTGGTCTTACACTGTATCAGTCAACCAGCAACCCTCTGGTTACCAGTCTAAGTCCCTTCAGACTGAGCTACTGCCGCCCCCAAATAACCAGCCAGTTGCTAACTTTGTGCTGTTTGTCGTTAACCATTACCTTTCTTTTCCTTTTTTTAAGAAAACTACTGATGCTTAAAAAAAAAAGACATCCATACAGTTGTACACCACCATAAATTTAATATGTGAAATAAATGTGACCAGAAACAGGCTAGGTAGAGGAAAGCTCAGATTGAAATGTTTGCACAGCATGTTTCCCTCCACAAGAGAAACCAAACAAAGCTTTTAAAGCTGTTTGAAACAGCCTCACTTGACTTGGGGAGATTAAAAGCCTGTTATTTAGAAACTGAATAAATTCAGTGAGTATGGTCAACAAAACAACACAAATGCTTCGATTCAAGATCTTGAAATGTAAGTTTCATAATTAATAAACTTTGTACCGTACACATGAAAAGGGATGGTAGCTAGAAGAAGAGCTCGACAGAGGGGTTTTAACCTTGCACGGTGCTCTCTGCAGTCTTCACAATTGGTTGATAATTCTCTTTGATGTCATCACTGTAAGCCCACTTTTGGCTGGAACAATCATTTTTATAAAAAAATAAATATAGATATAGAGAAAAGAACCTTAAACGCTTAACCTGATGTTTTTTAAGTTCAATGTTTTTTGTTTTTTTCCAGAATCCTTAATTTTGTTTGTTAGCAGAAATTTTGTAATTTCTGCTATCTTCAATTGTGCTAATTAAAGATGCTGTCATCGATTGGTCTTTTTTGTTTTTACCCTCAGAATATTTTTTTTTTGCTCCACGAGACGTCTTACATCCACGGTGGATGTATCAACAAACATAATGTGCATAGGGCAGTTCCCCAGTTGTATATAAGTAAAAATCCCTTTCCCCCTTTATCTGTAATGGGAAGTTTTTAGTCCAAAGCTGCATATTAAACTTCAGAGGTTCCTGTCTTTAACAGTCAGGCTTATCAGCTACCTGACTCCCCCAGCACTAGAATCCTTAATCTCTACTCAGGGATGTAGAGGACTGTCCATTTCAGACGGTGGTGCTGGGAGGGGAAGAAAGGGGGTGGCTGTTTTTTTTTAACACGCTAATGAAGGCTCGTCTCCCTCCCGCAGGGCTCTTGGTTTGATATTCCCTGACAGGCAGAAATACATTAGCCACTGACTGTCCATTTTCTATTTGACAGCATCAGGCTGAGCGCAGGGGGGATCAGGACTGTCTCACATTCTCCCACTTTTTCCCTTTTTTTTCTGTAAATCCCCTACTGACAACTAAAGTCACCGCTGTTATAAATGCAAATAACAAACAACATGCGGACAAATATAAAGCCTGAGGATTACATAAAATACCATTGAACAAGTGGCCATTTCCTGGTGCAAAACAGCCAATGACTTATGTGATCAGCAGTTGATAGCAGATGATTTATGAGCCATTTTTTAATGCCCATCACTCAACAGCCGGCACAGCATATTGGTATGCGGAACGAGTGACTTTTCGGTTCACTGGTTATAATCAAAGCTAGGTTATTATAGTGTTGAGGCTCCAGCAACATAGCACTGAGGAAATAGACAGGCTGGAGCTTATCAGGTGCTAATGTGTCTACAAAGCAGGTCCCTCTTCTACTGTTGTATTATTGTATACCTGACCGGTTCTCTTTCACAGTTCACAGCGGCCTGCTGTTAGGAGAGAACAACTATACTTAATTAAAAAACATCCACTGTTTATGAAGGGTACATCTCTGATGAATTTTGAATATTATGAAAAGCAAAACACATGCAAGGAAGATGCTAAACAATGATACAAACCCAGAGGATGGTATAGCAGTTTAGGTGATCTTCGAAACAGTGATCTGTAACGCCTACCTGAGGGGAAGCATTTGAACTTTGTGTCTGGGGTGTGTGGGGTCTGCAGTGATTTTACCCACCCAATTCCTGGCCCTTTACCAGTACAAGTCCTGGATGGAGGGCAAGTCAGAACCAATCATTTTTTCTGCACTCGATCATTCGTAGATGTCTGTGTCTGTCATGTTTGGTTGACGCAGGAAGTAAATCCTCTGCTGGGCTTTTTCTTGAATGGTGTATATTTCAGGGGACCACTTAAAGTCCCGGAAAATTGTGGACCCCAGGAAACTTAAAGTGTCCATAGTAGACACTGCGGAGTAATGTGAGGGGGAGCAGTGTAGGGGGGCTTCTCCTGAAGTCCACTGTCATCTCCGCAGTCTTGAGTGGGTTCAGATCCAGATGGTTCTATCCACACCAGAGGGCCAGCTGTTCCATCTCCTGTTTGTAAGCAGACTCATCAATGTCCTAATAAGGCCGATAATGCTGGTGGCGTCTACATACTTCAGGAGTTTGACAGAAGAACCTCCTGAGGTGCAACCATTCGTTTAAAGGGAGAAGAGCAGTGGGGAGAGATAACATCCCTGGGGGGTGCCAGTGCTGATTGTTTAAGTCAAAGGTAACAGGACCACAAGTCGCCACAGTACTTGATTGACCTTTTTAACTTAATAATTATCCAAATCTGTCTACAATTTATTTTCTATTAATCATTCTTAAAATATTGTAGTTTCCCCTACAATATTTTGTTTGGTGTTTACCTCATGTGCTTTCTTTTTTTTTGTAGATTTATTTGTTACAAGCTTTAGTATTTTTGTATCTCAAACTTGGCCTACTTTTTCTTTGCTGTTTTTTGTCTCCTTTCTTCTTTTTTTCCCCACAAGAAATGGACCAGTGCCATGTTTACTGACTTCTTTCGGTGGATTGATGACCTCAGTGGTTGGTGTGGTACAGATTATAGCGGTATAATGGGTTGTACTAATAAAACTGTTTGTGTAGTCAACATAGCCAAAACAGTATAAATGGTGTCACAATAAATTATTTAAGATCTTGAAATGTATTTGTATTCAAACAGATAAATTATTAATAACAAGCAGGCTCTGTAAACCAAAGCAGTGCAGTTTCATCCAAACAAAACACTTCAAAGACAAAAACATGTGTGTCTCAAAGGTAGATTTATTTTTCTCTGATCTTCAGTGTGTCTTTGGAGGATTGGAGACTGCCAGTCAGTGTTTTGCTGACCTCACTCACGCTGGTACTCTTTCTGCTCTGTTATCTGTGTCGTTCATCAAAGCTGCAGTAGAGCTGCTACAGATAAAGTTCTCAATCATGAGGACCCTCTATCCACCTGACAGTCTCTTTATCCAGGGAAAAAAAAAGAACCCATATTGATATGTTTGTCTGTACACATTTAAAAATACGCTGCTTTTTTCAGTTTATTTCATACATCAAGGTTTAATCCAGACTATTACATTTTTTGGAGACGTGTACAGAAAAAATGTAATTCTCTATCATTCGAAATAACACACAGATTCCTGGAAACAGTCTTATTTCAAGTCAATGTCAACATAAATGTATTAATGTCAAAGAAATCTAAAGTTCAAGTGTTGAAAGTTTCTAATTTAAGAGCCCAGCTGTCTAAGCATCATACTAAAGCTCTGGTGTTTTGAAGTTGTAGACAGGTTTAGACAGGTCAATGGCATCAAAGATATTAATGGGGAAAAACTAAAAGGCAGCACACAGTATGAAAACAATTAAATTGTTATTGTTGCCTGAAGGTATAACAGATACATAATGATTTTCTGCTCTATCATCCATTTAAATCAATACACTGTAGCACAAATTAAAACTGTACCAATACTAAAGTAGTACAGGAGGGCTCTCCAACCAGATTCTGCAACAACCTCTCTCAACCAATCATCCTGCTGCTGTAACATTTTAAAATCTCTCTATCACAGTCAGTCTGTCATTTCAGTGAGATCGCTGCGACCCTCCTTTGGCCCAGTCACCTCCATTCCAGCTCAGTGTGTCAGGTAAAAAACCCACTCCTCATCATATCCTGCATTTTTCCCTCACCACCACCACCACATCTAGTGTCTATACTCCATAGGGGGGTATCCTATCTATCTATTGGCCTCGCTACTCCACTGAGTGCATGAAGTCATCATTACGGAGTCTAATCGCCAAAGATATAGCACATTTATCTTTTCCTAAAATAGTAAATAAATAATTGTAAACTCTTCAGTTCAGTTCATAGCCATTTGTAGCATGAGAACCACATTGGAAAACATTTGCAAGAGGTCGACAGTACAATTGGACAAGCACACAGGACAGTGAGTTTAAAAAACAGGCAATATAAATATAAATAAAAAGGAATAAGAAAAACAGAGACAGTAAGCCCACATGAGAAAAATGCTGTGAATCATGCAGGTTTGCTTAGGCTGCGCACAGCGCAAGGGAAGAAACTATTTTCACGACGGGATAAAGTGCATTTAATAGGGCGATACCGTCTGCCTTAAGATGTAATGCTGTAATGCTGAGGGCACGTGACTGGAGCCTAGCACTATAAATCTCTTCCAGAGCTGGCAGGCTGACACCAATCATTCTACCTGCATGGCGAACAACTTTGTTTAAGAATTTTTTTTCTCCTGCACAGTGAGGATACCAAACCAGACTGTCAGCGAGCTGCTGAGGATGCTTTCGATAACACTCCTGTAAAAGTTATGTAAGATGTGTCTGTTTAAGGTAAATTCTTTTAATTTCCTCAAGAAGAAGAGACACTGTAGGGACTTCTTGACGATGTTACTGGTGTTTAAGTGCCAGCTAAGGTCATCTGAAATAGTGACACCAAGAAATTAAAAACTCCTCACCATCTCAACTGCCTTGCCATTTATGATGATGGGAGGATGGGATACCCTTTCCCTTCTGAAGTCAAAGACTAACTCCTTGGTTTTGGAGGAGTTCAGGATTAGATTGTTTAACTCACTCCACCTGACTTAGTTTTTTACCTCTGATCTGTAGTGTGATTCAGCATTTGAGTTAATGAGTCCAATGACAGTATTATCGTCAGCGTATTTTACGATAAGGTTATTATCATGTAAAGCAGTACAGTCACAAGTACACAAGGAGAACAACAATGGGCTTAGAATACAGCCTTGCGGTGACCCAGTGCTTAAAACAAGTTCATCAGACAGACAATCTCTGATTCAAACTCTTTGAGGTCTCAGAGTCAAGGAACTAAAAATCCATTCACAGATAGCATCACACAAACCAAGGCACTGCAGTTTGCATATCAGGTTTGAAGGGATTACTTAGGTCTCTACTGATTGAAATGCATGTCGGCTAAATTGTGTAACATTGACTCACTTTGATAGGACTCAAAGTCTTGGAAGTTTTGTTCATGTTCTCTACCCTTTTGCTCTTTCTATACCAAATCACCTGATCCCTCTTGATTCCATTCTATGCCCACTTTAGGTCATCGCCTAATATTACAGAAAAAACTGATGGTAATAAGCCACATGACTTTTAGGGCTGGAGTTTTTGTCAAAAAAAAGTCTAATACAACATTGTTAAAGCAGATAGCAAGATATATAACTAAAGGAGCCATTGAATGGATGAAACGGTATGATGTTGTTGCAAATTAAATGCCTTTTCTGTCCCAAATCTCTTAATTAGTTATCTGTTGACATAGATTCTTGTACTCAGTGGTAGTGCACTGAGTACAAGAATCTGTGTCAAGGTATAATTTACACAACAGCTTTTTCAACTTTCATACAAGTGTTCATTGATGTGCATGCGTTACAAACTTTGGTGTCTGAACAAACAAGGGTCGGTATATTTAGAGAAAAGTCATTTTTAAAAGGACTAGAGAAAACTGGCATCAATAAGAACAAGGCAAGGACAAATACAATGAATAAAAGTGCAGAAGAAATGCAAGGAAATCAAATTGTGGGGAGTCTTATAATGTCAATATGAAGTTGTACAGCAATATTCAGAGAGATCAATGAAGAAGTTAACCTTCCAAAATATAAATTAAATGCTATAGCCTTTGCGTCTCTAAGTGCTAGACTAGTTGGAAGATGAGGCACCAACCACCCACTCTCAATGGATTTGAGATTTAATGCAGTTTTTGCAGGGCAGGAAATCAGTCAGCGTAGTACCACAAGTAGCATTGGTTTAAGGTGTGTTTGTGGATTACCTTCTTTTATTTCAACATTGTTTTTTTCTGTTTCCAATGCAGTGTGATTCACTTACCTATATATAGTGTTTATTTACCTACAGTCTTTGACTCAGTGTGGTTCAAGTACCTTTGTCTTTCAGTTGTTCAATCAATCAATCATTATTTGTATATTCCCAATTCATAACAACTGTTATCTCAAGACGCTTTACAAAAGAGCATACGGGGATGATAAAAAATATTGTCTTTTGTGTATCTGATGTCTCTTGATGCATGCTGCAAATCTAATTTCCTTCGAGATAATAATGAAGTTGAAGTTGAAGTCTTTACTCACCTGTCTCCAACTGGGGTGGGATGGGCTGGGGGTTGGGTGGTATTGCATTGGCTATTTGTCAGTTCGCTTGACATCTATACTCTTGCTTCAGTTGTGCATACCAGAATGCTAATTGACATATTTGTACAATCTTTTTTACTAATGTGAGTGATTTTGATCCATCACATTTCACAGTTCAAATTTGTATTATTTAAAGTTTAGTGGACGTAAACAAAATTCTTAAAACTTGAAAATATTCCATGAAGTAAAAAGGATGTTTTTATTCTATATATACCTGTACTGCCTTGTTTAAATATGTAATATTAATGTTGTGAAAATAAATCTTCAAAACTAAAACACAATCCACATAAATAGGCAGAGAAAATATCATTTTCTCTTAATGAAACTGATGTAATGAATGATTTCAGAGCTCAGTGACGGGCCAAATGCGTCACAGTTACACAACATGTTACTATCCTGCACAGATTGAGTGGACTCCTGGAAGTGGAAAAGGACTTGTTCCATTGTGTTACATCTACGCCAATACTTGGCTGTGAACACATAGTGCCACAGGGAAATGGGTGTCTTTCTCGATGGGGGAGTATCGACCACAGGCTGTTACTTTGGTGAGATGGTGTTGTGTGAGGGGAGGTTTGGGGAGGATAGATTGACGGACAAGAACCATTCAGCTGCTCCATTGAGCTACTGCTTTGTTAGAAGTCCCTCCAAAAAGGGGCATTTGAAGGTCTCTCTGAAATCCAGCTGGAATAAGAGGTGCTACACCTGTCAGACTGCCTGCCTGTCTGCCTGCCAGTTTATTTTTTTAATTCGCTTCTTGACCTAACACCCAGATCAGAAAGTGGAGTGTAAAAAAGTGTACAGTTGTCATGAATAGAGGATTTACTTTCTGGAGACACATTGCTTTTATTTTACAAGGCTGTAAGATGTTTATTTCTGCTGTAGAGTTTAACACTGGGGACTAATAGGCAGTGCCTCAATTTTGGAGCTAAACTCAAGTGGACAATTGGAGTTCACTTGAGGAGTTGCATCTTGTGAGTTTGCTTCTTTTTTCTTTTTTTTTGCCCTGGAGGATACTGCTTGGGTTTGACTGGTGATCCCCTCATTTTTTAATAATCCTAGTATTTGTTGTTGTGCAGACTTGGATAATTAGCCCCAGTTGCAGCATTTTCAAAACAATTAACTCTATATGTTCATATATTTTAGTGAATGCAAAGGTCTACAATTCAATGTTTATTTTTTGTTGATTGCTCTGAAAATACAGTTAGATTTACTAAGTGTTTTGATAGAATCCTGGCAGATGCCTTGAGGTTACCCAGCTTGAACACATCCATTCACAATGAAAAGACTTTGATGACCCTTCACTGGTACCGGGAGAAGCAGATTGACACCAGAAGTTTCCACCTCACTGCAAGTTTTACATGCCCGTGGTTGACAGAAACCTTTTAGAGAACACTGACTTCATCTCCATACCAACAAAGTGAATTCAGGAAGCTAAAATCAGAATACTACAGAATGACTATGCTCATGAAAGTAAAATGGGCCTTTTTGAATTTCAATGACTTTCAAAAAGGTTTAATTGAGGGTATGCACATGAAGTAACAGTAACCCAATATGTGGCCAAGCCAATATCCACCAAACACATAGTCTTTGGTAAAGTGTAGCAATCTCTTGGGGCACTGGTGGCGCAGTGGTTAGTGCGCACACCCCATGTATGGAGGCTTTAGTCGGGTTCAAATCCAACCTGTGGCTCCTTTCCTGCATGTCATTCCCCACTCTCTTTCTCCCTGTTTTCTGACTCTCAAATAAAGGTTTTGTAATTAACCATAATAAAGGCAGCCATGTTGCAGGATGTTTTGACACTCAGTTTGTCTGAGCAGGCGTGTTCCTGTGGAAAAGTGACATCTGGGCATACCCTTAATTCTCATTTACATATTGCAGGACTCAAAAATAACTCAAGCGAACTAAAAAGCGGCGTCAAATTACTGTATGAGAATGAGACAAATTAAGACCATGAAGTATAAGATTCTTCTGATGTTCAGATAATTGATTCCAACACTTACATTCCTCATAATTGTAGCGATTAATTTATAGAAGATGGATTAATGGACGTCAAAATTATTCAGGTATTTAAAATCAAATGAATTCATCCCATCCATTATGGATATCATTAAGCAAGAAATGGGTGGGAAATGACAATTCATCAGAAAACCCCCATATTTAAAAAAATAACGATGCAATTAAGTCATGGCAAAGGCTCTCT
Organism: Labrus bergylta; assembly: GCF_963930695.1. NCBI lineage: Eukaryota > Metazoa > Chordata > Actinopteri > Labriformes > Labridae > Labrus > Labrus bergylta. The sequence goes on from NC_089196.1 coordinate 19,391,405, forward strand.
GCTGTTCCATAACAAAACAAGCGGAGAGAAACTAACAGGCAGACTGCATGCATAATATATAATGTGAATCAGAACCATCGGCTATACAATTCCCTCACTTCTTTTCCATTTCTTTTGTCACGGTTTGGTGGTTCTACCTCACAGAGCGAACACATGTGGGGGGCCGAGGGCGGCCAAGAAAGGCCAGCAAAGAATTCATGGTCAGATCCATTTTCCTCCAGATTTATAACTGAGCCACACAGTCCTGTAGTAATGTACCATTATGATACTGACAGAGAAGGCTGAAGATGGCACCTTGTTTGGTATTCAGGAGGACACATGATGCAGTGAAGTGGAGAAGCTGTTGACAGCGTACAAACACTATAGTGAAAGTGTGGCTGTCAGACTTTATTGACTACTGTGATCAGCCTCCGGCAAACACTGTAAATAAAGACATAATGTGACTCAGGAAGAGAGTGAAACAGAGAGGCCAGCTGATTGAGAGAGTACCGTAGAAAACTGACAAGGACTTTATTCATTTGTGATCTCAGCTAGTTACAATAGCTAAAACTTTTTTTTAAAGTAATAATAACTATTTCAACATTACCAGAATAATCCTGGATTCATCTTACACCCAGTGTCTTAACAACTGTGACCAAACAGGTACAAAATCTATGAAATATATAAGATTAAAATGTTAAGAAGGATTTATTAAACTCCAGCCAAAAGGGTTGAATATTGGACCCTGTAACGCTCTTTTATTTAAGCAAACATGAAGCTATTATAGAAATATAAACTACTGTCCAACAATGAATAAAAAAAAATATAAAACACCAAAAATTCCCTGGTTTTTAACATTTCCTTACAAATTGTAATGATTTAAGCAAGAATTTAAAAAAAAAAATATGGCATACATTTTTTCAGTACATACATTGACATGTTTCATTTTCTGTCCCACTCACGAAGCCCATTACAAATAAATAAATGAGCCTTGCAATTGAATGAAAAAAATTGATCGGTCTGTATCAGTGTTGAGTGAATGAGTTGCTGTCAAGGCTGTTGACATTTTACGAGTCATTTTGGCTCTTTTCTGACAGAACCTGTTAAGGTTAAACTGTCTTTTCATATTTGCTTAAGAGCATTAGTGGACAACGTCCTTCCTTTGGAAATTATTCTGGAAAGAAAATGTTGAATTTCAAGCTTTTATGGTGGTTTGGTAGTTGTGCTAAGCAATAAAATAACTTTTTACAATCAAATGGTAGAAAAGGTCTGTGGTGGGTCCTTAATTATGTAAATGTATGCGTAACTCTTAGCCTTAATAAAATCCAAATGGATAAGTTGTAAAAAAAGATTCACCCAGGCAGTGTAAATTAAATAAAGACATGAGCTGTGGGCACTGCTTAGGCGCCAAACGTGCTATTTCTTCTTTAAAAATTGGCATTTTAATATGGGACATAATGAAGATTCCTTGTTTTTTGGATCCATCTTTCAAAGGAAACTCAAAGCACTACAGATTTTTGTACTTCCACATTGTCTTAATGTTTATGCATTAGAGGTTTTTTGAGAAAGACACAAGATGAACCAGAAAAGAGTTTGTCATTTATTTATTTATTTATTCATTTTTTACCCACAAGAATTGATGAGCAGCACATGAACACGCCACCTATGGTACTATGACTGACTACACATAAAGTAAATGCCATGTTGTTTTTAACATCACTGAGATGAAGCTACACAAGTTGACATTGATTGTTACCAAGGGGGGTTGTTAACTGTGTAGAGTCATAGTGTTAAACTTTATTTACTTTATATTTTATTTCAGATCTATAGGGGTATATCAAGAAAAAAAGCACAAGAAATATAAATACAGGGCACAAACAAACAGATAAATCACTACAGTTCAATGATTTTTCAGTAATTAAAATACAAAGAGATATTTGCACCAGTATTTCCAGAAACACAAGCAACACCTTGTGTCACTTAGTGTGGGCTGAATACAATACATTATGTTTACATTTTCTGAATCAACAATTGGACCAAGACAATCACATTTCTCAATACAGCATGAAATATTGAAGACTTTAGAAGGGGACAGTTCACATCTGCTGGTGTTTTGAGGAAGGAAGAAGGCAATGGAAATTTGGTGCATTAGTTATTATACGGACATTTCGCAGTCTTATGAAGTATTTATTTGGAATTTTAAAAAAGCTGTGAGGAAAACTTCGATGTTCAACCTTTACTTGCTTGCTAACTGATACTTTGATGTCCAAGTTGCTTGATTGTTGTCAGAAAAAGACAACTTTAATGCCAAGCAAACCATACAAAAGACTTGCAATGTTTTAAACCATGAGTCAATAAATGTTAAGGCAAATTACTTCTCAAAGCTCAATCCTCAAAGAACACATTACATCTATATGAATAATTCATTCTCACTAGTTGTCTGTAGAGTCTCGATTGGATTCTTGTCAGACTTGTACCAGAGAAATTGAACTTAGTCTTATAACTTTAGAGAAGTTCTGTAATAGGTTGATAAGAGTAAAACTCAGTCACATTGCAGTGAAACGACAGAGGTCAAAAATATGTTTTCTGTGAAATGGCTAAGCAAGCCCAAAAGAATATAAAGTGCCTTCAGTTAGATGCTGTGTTGGGATAGACAGCTTATCAATCAGGGTAACAAGTGTGTTGTTGGAAAAGGGAATAACGATCTCACGGAGAAAGTGGACGAAAAGACAGCTGTATATTTATTGATGCTGGGATGTTTTAAGCCCCTTATCAATATTAATTAATTTGCCAGACACAATCGTTGCAGCTAATTCACCTGGAATTGCCCTCAACGACCTGTCCCACAGACAAAGACATCGAGACCTTCTGTTTCTTCAGAATCTATAACAAATACATTATTTAAGGGTTCCTGTATCTTCTTCTTTCAGCTCTCATATTGTCTTCAGAATAATCTGCCAATGTTTAACCCAAGGTTTTGATCAGTGAATCATATAGGTAACATCTAAAATGATTAATGTCAAGGTATCGTATAAGTACCTGGATAATGAACTTTCTGGTGTATTGTCTGTGAACTGTTATGGAAATAAAACCATTAGTAGTTACCTTTCCTTGTATTAAGCCTGGCCCACACACATATATTAGCAGATGTTGAATATGTGAGAGACTCCACATATGACAAATATCGATAGATCAAAAAGGTTATTTCCCGTAAAGTGGGGAGAGCAACAATTTGAACAAACGAGCAGACCACACACTAACAGATTCCAAATCTCGCACTACCTCTCGCAGCCAAAGGCGTCTTTAAAGTGAACAAACATGGCAGATGACAGACAGATAGATTAGGCTATCATAGTTTTTGGACTCCTTTTTTCTGAAAGTTACTGAAGATTTTTTAGTACTACTTAAAGGGGTATGGATGAAGTCTTGGAGACGTTGTGAACACTGACTGTTCATTTTACAGTGTAAGCTGGAGTAGAAATTGTGCTTAATTTTTCAGCCCGCTCACATCGCAATTGGCTATCATTTCATACCACGTGACAGCCCTTGGAATCCTTGCTTGGTTTTCCTCAGGGTTCCCCTGTCAGGAGAACTGATGCAAAATATTGACATCTACATTTTTGATCTCTTCCAAGCAGATCAAACCACTGATAACATATCTCAGAACAATTCAAATGTAATGTACTGAATAGATGATTTCCATATCTGATACATACCTGAACTCATGCTAGATGTACAATAACTGCCACTATAGAACACAATTGTCAATTTCAACATTGGACATAATCACCTCTTCAAGCTTTAGGATAACTGGTACCTGTAGTTCCTGTTATGGGCACAAAGTCAAGAACAGAAAAACAAATTGACAGAAAAAGAAGAAATTCAAAGCACATTTGATCAGACAAGCACAAAACAGTTCCAAACACAATGACCTACAGAGGAACTTTGCACACCGTTTCTCTCTGAGACATCTTCAACTTCTCAGCAGTGGGATAGCGAATAAGACGGCATACGCTGAAGAGACACAGTAACCTTTTACTATCTGCTCTTCCAGACCTGTCTGACGGGCCCTTTTCCTCTGTGGGGTTCAGTCATGGCGAGGAGACAGAGGCGGCCTGAAGGGGTTTGACCGGACACAGTACTCGTCCTTAATGCTACTCACATTACACTTAAGGGTTTAGCATGAACCTTCTACACACTCAAACACACACTTTGAATCGTCTTAGAAAACTGCCAGGGCCTGCACATCCCTTGAGATGACTGTGAATAATTGATTTTAACCAGGGAGACGTTTGCATCCCTCACCCTCCATTTCCATATGAAGTCTTGAGGAGGTGATTCAATAGTTTACTGATACTTGCAACACTTCGAAAAGTTAGTGGAATAATAATTTGTAGGTCTAGGATATGTCTCTGGGGATGTTAGGGAATAATGTAAGGTTTTATTGAGAAATCTGAGAAAGAGTGTTTGAACTTCTCTCTGCAGGTTGGCAGGATTTCTTTAAATATTTAAAGCAACATGGAGCTACAACTACCCATGCAATATGCTAAATAGATGTCATACGCTACAACACTTTAATATCTTGAGTGTTTTCATGTTTAAGGACTTCCACTGAGGCATTTTCTACCCTCAGGATGTGTGAGAAATAGAAAACAAAGAATATATATATTTGCCAATGTCACTGTTATCTCATCAGATTTCACCTCACTCTCACTGAACTTGGAGTTTGCTTAACTTTTTTCAAAAGGCATAATTCCCTCGTGGCTTCTCTTCTTCCCACTGCCTTCAGTATTGTCTTTCATTTCTGGGTCATGAGCGTGAAAACAGACTCGGGTATTTTTTTGATCTGTTGAAACGGTTTCTGTAGAAAAGGTGTGTTAACACTCAGCTGCTCGCTCAGGAGGTAAACATGACGCAGCGTTCTTACCCTAGTTTCTCCAACTTTTATGTTTCAGGGATGGAATTAACATTCTGGAAGGAGAGCCAGCTCTGAGCGTGTGTTCATCTGATACACCTCAAACTGGTTCCAAAGGCAGAAAAGCCTACCAAAAAAAAACGTTATGTTCTAAGTCCTGGCTGTGTCTTGGATTAGTCCATGCTGCTAGAATGACTCTGGATGTTAAAGTGGCCAGTCGGACATCACAGAGGGTTTTTTTTTTGGCAGAAGCTGAGTGTGAATGTGTAAGCGTTGTTTTAAAAGCTGATTTTTCTTACATCTGTTCACAATCATTACACTGGGAGTGATGTCAGTGCCTAGGCTCTGTGAGGACTAATGGACGTCCGAATCATTTAAAATCTGATTGATGCACACTTAATGGAACATTAAGTTTCATAAAATGGCTGGTGGGAAGCTCTGCATTAGCCAACAGCACAAGGTTTTAATGAGCAGGAGCCCTTGTGATGAATGCACAGTGTTATCTTTGCATTTTAAACTGCTCACATAGCACTGCTGCAGTTAGTTCGGGCTCATTTGCCCTCAACTCAGCTGAAGCGCTGAAGTATCCATCTGTCCAATAACCAATAATAAATAAAATGTTGATCAAAAGTGGAAACTTTGGATGCTTTTAGTTAACAGTCAATGAGATGAAGTGAAAGAATTGAGTCTATACTTTACCAACATTGATTTATGCACGTGTGGAGAGACTCTTTTACAACCATGGACAACGTAGTCTTTATTGTACAACCTTACAAAACTGGATCATGTGCATCAATCTTCTTCGTTATATTGCCATCTTTGTTACAGTTAAGCTTAGGTGAAGATCAGGGTGAGGGCAAAGGAATTATTTCCATGGTAAACCCATCGGCTATCGTCTGGCAACATCAACTTTTTACTGTGTGTTTGGTCTGTGGACACTGACCAGACTGACCGACTGTTAATGTTAATAAATGCAGGCCAGCAGGCAATTGTTCTGTTCAATATGTTCTTTTATTGCTTTAAGATACCTTAACAAACACATTTATTTTAGCTTGATTAAAATAAATTAACATAAAGTAAAGATATCGTCAGTGATGCACAACTATCAGCTGAATTTAAATATTTTGACTTTAAGCCGGTATGATTTGCATTGATAATTACCAGTCTCTAACCAAATACAACTTATCTTCCCATCTGTAGTCTACAGTATGTAGTGTTTACCTAGCTTAAATATAGTTTTAGCAGAAACAGAGGACCTAGAAGCCCAAGTACAGCAAAAGTATTGCGAGGGAACGCAAAAGTATTTTTTAGGTATACTTTTTTTTTATCCATCAAAAAAAAAGTCTTCCTATGTCCCTTTAGGGGCTCCGTACAAAAGTTCTCAGGCATCTAGGCTGTATAGAAGATCAATCCAAAAAGCAACTGGATTTCTTGAACACATTAGGCCTCATTTCTAAAAAGTCTTGTTCAGTCCTAAAAAAAAATGTGCCGGATTCAACCAAGACCATTTGCCATTTGGATTAAACTTTAAACTGTTTAAAAGTAGCTATGCCATAAATAAAAACTTTGATTAAAAAGGTGAAGTTTTAATTTAAGGTCTGTCACAGGATGCATACTTTCTTTCCTGTACACCAAAGTCTGACTTGATACACTCCAACCTACATGTACTGTAGGCTACATCCCACTTCTCTACATAAAGGCACAGTTCTATACTGGAATTGGCACATGATCATGAGGTGTCCACTATAAACCGCTGAAATTCCTCTGAATGATGTAATGATCTTTTTTCTTGTTCTATTTCTTCCTTCATTGTTTTAGGGACATCCTTTAAAAAGTGATGTAAGAAATCCTTCTCAAATCCTTCTGCCTGTCAGAAACTGTCAAGTGTGTCAGTTTTATACTCGTCCTTTGTTACATCCCTCTGCTGACTTTCACTGTCATCATCATCACTCACAAGTCAACCTTGACAAATGAAAGGGGATCATACATTTTAGAACATACAGGCATAGATTTGTTAAATAACCTGTAGAAACTTTAGATTGGTCAAACGGTTAAGTGTTCATAGGTAAAGGGCTGTTCATATTTCAGGGAATATAAGTAACATTTAAAGTATAATATTCAGATGTTTCTTGCGCTGTCAGATTTTTAAGGGAATAAACAGCTAGAGTCATACACTGACATAAATATCAAGCTATAAGCTGAATAATCTCTATTCTGTCTCACAACAGAACCACAAATACCCTCAAAGTCTCCAGCTTCTACAAAGGGCTGCAAGATTCTTATTTGGAGGATCAAGTGTCTGTTACTACCGGGAGGAACCAGCCTGTGTCTGTTTGCCACCAGGGGCTGCTGTTTCATTTCTTCCTCAAATAAATAAAAAAAAGGTTTTCTTTGCTTCCAAATCCAATTTTTTCCTCCTTCTACACCTCCTCCCTGCGGAAACTCCCCAAATAGCAAAGCAGCACTTCAAACAGGCACCGACATCCTCTGAAAACTATCAACGGGGTCCAGCTTGGGGCTGCCCAGCATAGAGAGGAGGTGGGAGGAAAGAGGGTGGATCAGCCAGAACGCTGAGGGAATACATGTTTGGGCCTGCAGAGCAGCTTATGTTGATCCTGCAGCTTCATTCAGAAGCAGATTAAATACACTGGCAGATTCATAGTTCCCTCATTGACTGGAACTCGTCCTCCCAACAGCCTGAAACGTTTAAGAATGGCAGCACCAGACCAGTTATGTTGAGGACAGAGGCATAACAAGCGAGGGGTGAGAAAAGGATGACGCCAGTTGTCCCAGCAGAGGATGTCTGGATGGATGGGGGTGGTGGAGTGATCCAAGGCAACACTTAAGTCTGTTATGGCAGACTTTCCTCGGTATATGTCAGACTCCCAAAACATCCCACTCATCCCACTTTAGTAAATGCATCACCAAACGACATTAACTAGTCGTAATGCTGAGCTTTAATGACAGAATCTGTTCAGGGGTTTGTGAAATGACCACATATATCTTTCCTGCTCCTCCCAATCAGAGAGAAAAAGCTTTTCCCTCCATCAGTCTGCAGCTCTCTCTGGCTCCATGCTTATAATCCTGGAGCAGCTCAATGGGCTCGCAGTATGAGCCATTATTCACTCCAATACTTTTTCTCTGTGCTGGTCAATAGCCAAGGTCTCAGAATTGAAAAGGTTTATTGGTTCCATGGGGGCAGACAGATGTGACCAGAGAGGCAGCATACAAAAAGCCCTCATCTTATGGACTATATAGTTCCCCCAAAATACTTTGCTTATTTAAAATGCAGTCCTGGCAATTTAATATTGTTTACATTTTTAAATAGGTAAATGCAGCCTTTTTCATTTTTGCTGCTACAATACTATCAGGGATCTAGTGTTGGTACCTAGGCCCTTCCCTGAGCCTGTCTTCTTACTACAATCTCATCAAGCCTTGTTGTTTGCTGATCAGAGTATGACATGTGGGAGAAAACAAGGAAGAAAGGATTTTAACATTTCTGTCAGATGAGCTGAGATTGGCTTATTTAAAGTCAGTCAAAAATGAAATGAAAAATCCTGTGAGATTGATAAGGTCCATACCTTTTATCTAGTCTTAATGTAACTGATGTGTTGATACTGTATTGTATCAGCAGGAAGCAGGACACAGCTGTGATGACAATATTAGTTTAAGTTCTCTAAAAGTGCTTCTTTTTGCAGCTAAGAGGCTTGTAATGTTATTTTAATTCTGACACAATCTTGGACACAACCTCTCAAATATTTTACCTTAAAGTAAACTCTCCCTCAAGTTAAAGCATCACAATGAAATCCTGATGTTAGGAGCCTTGTGACAGGAAAGGAAACGTCAAAACGTGAGTCAGAGAGATGGAGGAAAGACTTCAGAGATTATTAAGTGAAACGGCTTTCAAGAATTTATTGCAAAATTGATGGCTGCATATTTAGATGATATGAGGAATCTTAATAGATAAGGCCTCTACATGTGATTGTCCTTGTGTTTTTGCATGAGTATAAGAATCCATTCCTGGCCTCTTCCTCTCTACTTACATTGATTTCCTGTAAAATGACATTGTGTTCCTGCAAGACTTTCCTCGATGAAAAATGTTAATAACAGGACCTCCAATTAAATGAGAGTTAACTTTCTGATGAAACACCGTAGGAGTCCTCTATGTGATGTTATCACTCTTAAAATACCAATAGGATCTTGAAAGTTGTAAAACAAGCACATTTACTAAACTTGCTTTGCGAAACATGCTCCCTTTAATTGCTTTTGTAGCCACCTATTTGTAATCTACACACCTCAACATGTTCAAATAGGATCCCATGTGGAAAAATACAGGAATTACCATTAATATATGTATTTGTGATTATACTGGACTTTAATCTTTGGATCTTGATACTTTCTCTACCACTCGTTTGGTTCAACTGACATTATAGTGCACCTAAAAGCATATAATCATCAAACACACTGACACAATTATTCACATGATTTATTCTGCTGAAGCAGTAGTTAAGAACCTCTCAGTCAATAATAAATGACTCAGACGTAGCGTCTTCTGATTTTCAGAAGCGTGATTACACAAAGTGTTTGAAACTTTTTGTCTTGGAAAGAGAAACTTGTGAGCAGATGAATGCAGCATGACAGACTGCTACAGGTTAATGCATGATGATGATGATGCTGAAGGAGGAAAATGTTGGACTTAATGAGGGTATTGAGTATTGGACTCTTGAGTCCACAGTGTAATCATTATGCTTCAGAACATTTGGATATGCTGCTGAATAGTTTAGGGTAAATTACTGGTCATTTGTTGGCATTTTTGGCACTAAGAAAATGCATATTCACATCCACTGCAGCTGCTGAGTTAATGTGGACATTAAAAGCTGGGTTTGAAACGACTTGAGGGCGAGAAGCAAATGACAATAAAGTTCATTTTCACTAATTAGGGGCTGCACAGCTCAGGTGTCCAAGTTATAAGTCCATGACTTTATTCCCAAAAAGCCATAGAACTAATTAAACCTCTTCTACATTCTGTTTTTCTCATTTTACACCAAACTTGCTCAGCATCCACACAGTGTACTTCATAAAGGATCCAGCTATATATATATATATATTTATTTTATTTTTATTTTTATTTTGGGGGGGGAGGAATTGACAAAAAAGTGCTTCAAAATTCTATATTACAATCGTTGTTACTGTATACAGCTTTTAGAAAACGTATTTTTTTTAGAATATTAGTTGGAAAAAAAAAAAGGTTTTCCAACAGAATTTCTAACTTTGTCTTCATGTGAACTGTGGCAGTCAATGGAAAACAGAGCATCTTTAAGCATAAGTTTGTCATACAAGGAGACATCGATTTTTGTCAAAATCAAAAGAATATATCTCCTTTTTGTCTTGACGAAATTCACAAACTTCTTGTTCAGCAGAATTCACAATTCTGCATTTCTTTTCTCTGAACTACAGATAAAGTTATCAGAGCCGTGGAGATTGAAGTCTTTGTGAGATATAACCTCTGTACACTCTCTGTGTCGCTCAACATGATTACAAGTAGGTGGCCCAGGATGTGGCCCAGGTAATGCTAAATGAAAATCTTATACATTCTTCGGTATTGTGTTGCTTGAATTAATGTCAATTTAAATTAATAGTTCACTGATAAAATTGGTCTGAACTATTTTGTCAATTTTGTTCCAATAGACGCTAGCCCATCTCTTTAAGTACATGGTTACCCATTCTGATATGATTCAACTCCATTTATAACATAAATATGAAAAAATGCAGTCACAGCAGCATTTTGAGAATGAACAACAGAGTGAGAAGACACTGGACTGGTAGGATCAGCTGCCATCTAGTGCCAGCCTTTACACCAGCTCAAGTCATACACAGACTGTGGGGAACTAGAATGTGAGAGACCTTCACCTAGCAGGAGGCGATCATTGAACATTTTCAATGACAAAAACGCTCGATGACGCGTCAGAGTCTGAACACTGCATCTACTGGATTCTCAGAGTGGTCTGACCTTCAGATTTTCTTCCTGTTGAGAGGGTGGACTAGTTTTTTGCAGGAAATAAAAAGTCAACCGAGGATACAAAGTAGCTGATGCCCTTTCGTGTCTCGCTGGTTGTTGTTGTCAGACACTGCTGACATGTTTAGTAACTAGTGGTCTGCTGAGCCTTAGAGAATGCCATGCTTTTAAGTGTAGACTCTTAACAATGTTGCAACTCCAGAACTGAGTAAAAGGTTGAATTGTACAGAAAATTTTGAAGAGGCAAATGCATACTATATTTTCATACTATATTTTATTACATCTTGCATTTCCTGGGCTCTTCTATAAGCTTTTTGTCCTCCGACGTTTCAGAAATGGCATCCTTGTTCAAGTCCAAAAATTGCAGAGATATTCAAACTAATGACACAGTTTGAACACAGCATTATTTTGAATATGAAAAACGTGTTAGTGAAAAGTCCTATGCGTATACATCCTGAAGGAGGAACATTCTCATTGCCTGTCTCTTTAGCTACCAAATAGTATTTTTTCTGTGTTCTCATGGTTAGCTGGTAGTGTTATCAGTGAGTTTTTTGTTTTGAACTTTTTTCTGTCAGAACAGCTGCCTGCTGTTGCTGAACATTAAGATATATGAGCAGACAGTGAACTGAAACAGTAAAGTGGCAGGCCACTGAGGGTGGTAAAATGCTCCATAAAACTCGTTAAAGGCTGAGGAGAGCTGCAGATGAGGTGATAATGCGCTTAAGGTTAGTTGCTAGGTGGTACCCAAACATTTCAGTCATGTAATTAAAACATTTTCAATCAAGCAGGTTTATTTTTAGTCCGTTCAAATAAACAAAAAGTCCAATCACACAGGCTAGCAAATTCAGAGGAGCAGGCAAAGGCATGGTCAAAAACAGGCAGAAATCATACACTATTGAGCTCACAAGGATGAGGCAACAGGAAGGAATACACGACAAACTGGAAACATGAGGGAGGACACACCAGGGTTTAGTACACAGACAATCAGAGGATAACAAGATGCAGATAAGTTAAATCACGGCGGGGCTGACACAAGGCCGGAAGCACAGGGAGCAGGATCTAGAAGACAAAGGTAAGTGATGAAATAAAACAGGAAATAACAGAAATACAGGTCCCATGAACAAACATTTAGTCTCATTACTTCTTCACATACACAAGTGGAGTCTCCTGGGCCCAAGCAAAGCCAAAACAACAAACACAAGGGTTACTGAAGAGCCTGTAAATTGACTTTGTGAATGTTTTCATAACCACTTTTAATTAGGATGATTAGCTTTTATTGCTTTGCTCCCCAAGACGATTCCAATACCTGTCTTCCCCAAGGTATAGCCACGGCATTTAAGGGCATTTGTTTTTTTTATGAATGATGAAGCAGGAGCAAATGTGAATGCAACAAACAAATGGGTCATAAGGTGCCATGGATGGTTCTGTAAATGATTAAAAAATAATAGAAGAAAAAAAACAGAACAAAGGAATACATACATTTTTATCCTTTGTGGAATTAGATGCATTTAATAACATAACAGAAAAGACAGATTGTGGTCCCTTAAAACTACAATGGCTCTCTGAAAGTTGCTACAGGGAAACACAGTCAGACATTCTGACAACAGAGAACGAGAATTGAGGAAAGGAAGAAACCATCTTTTTTTTACCTTTTCAAGTAAATTAGCAGTAGATGCATGTGTGCATTGCAGTTAAACTTTAAATCCATACAAGAGCCTAGTTCTTTGCATCATAGTTTTTCATTTGATATGTTTTTTTATTGTTTGATCATGTAGCAGTTGGAGGGACTGAACCATACACCTACAGTAAACTGTCATCAATCACACTTTATGATTTTCAGTCTGACATCAGGGAGTTACCAGAATGCGCAAAGGGAGAGTAATTTCTGAAAAACAAAGAGAGACAGAGAGAGAGAGAGAGAGGGAGAGAGAGGTAGGAAGGGGTGGGTGTGTTAGTGTTATTACACTCATACAGAGTGTGTGTATGTGCACAGACGTATGTATAAGAGTGACGCGGGTGAGACAGAAGAGAGAGAGAGAGAGAGAGAGAAAGAGAGAGAGAGAGAAGGTGGATGACTAAAAATCAGATCCACACAGACAGCTTCTTTCACAGTAAAACACTGAAGATGGAACAGCTGGATTGCAGTGCGCCCCCGTGCCCGTGACCAGTTGAGCGCGCGAGAGCAGATAATGCCTTCGAGGACCTGGACTCCCGCTCACCTGTCATAGGTTCACGCTATTTCGAGTGTCGAAAGTATAACACGTCGTGTTTCAGTGGATTTTACGAAGGTGGAGAGATGTCGAGAACGGAGTGCGTCAAGTGAGCGCACATATCCAACAAGTGGATGCTTAAATGTACTCGCAGCGGACAGAAACTGGGACTAAGGACGACAATCACTCAGTAGATTGATTACCTACAAATGTGTATCGATTGATCTGTTTACAACAGAGATAAACAAGCTGGACTGATTAGCTCTGATGTGGAGCTTGTCTTGGTTGATTGTGATACATGTTTGTGCGCATAGTCTCGGTCAGAGGTAGTTTTCTGTAAAATCGAGTGACTTTTTGTATTGATCAAGATTTTTTTCCCCCCCAAGCACACATAGAAACTGCAATGAGGTAACACCTGCGACATTTTCATCGACAAAAAAAAAAGATAGATTTCGGTGGACACGCTGCGGATCACCGTCTCCCACCTCACCCCTCTCCCCCCACATCAATGGACTTGCTCCTCCGTTCCCTCGGTGACCGTGGGGGGAACTTGGGCTCCTCTCTGTAGACGTTTCTGTATGACGAGGGCGCAGGTGGCACCCAAAGGTCGCAGCCATGCCGATGCACCCAGTCACCTCCACTTTGATGTACCGGGGGATCTGCACCATCCCGGACATCCTCTCCTACAGCGCTCCAGTGAACCTGCCGGAGGACGAAGTTGAAGGTGAGATGTTACCTGTTCGTGTCTACCCGAGAGTGCTCAGGCAATACAAGAGGGTGTTTATTTCATCATAAGCTCATGGAGGCAGTGTGTGTAACTTGGAGCTCATTCAAACAGACGCGCGACTAGCACCTTGGACAGCGCTCAGGGATCCAGCACACTGATACAGATTTCCTTTATTTTCAGCTCACACGAGGACTCTTTTAGGGATTCATTTCTGATGTTTCTTTCTTGACTATTGAAACAGCATGTGGGGAAAAAATAATCACTCACTATCCTTTTAGTTCAACTCAAAGATATGCCATCTTCCAATTTTCCCTCACTGATTTAAGATATATATATATATATATTTAAGATAGATCACTCATGCATAGCTCACAGTGTGGAGCTGGTAAGGTTGCAAACAAAAAGGCTTCCCTGCACCCTTTTGGTCACAAGTTATTGCTTGTTCATGGCAAAAATTATACATTGGCTATAAGATGAGGCAGGAAGTCGCTGGTTTAAAATTTGGTTCAGGAAAGCTTGACTTCAGATGACCATTATACTAGACATAGACTTTGTGGCAGTCGAATAATTGTGTTTTTTTCCCATCTGTTCTGGAGCTGTGAAATCTTGAAATCTTAACGAGTCAGATAAATATCCAGGTGAATTCTCTCTTGATGAAAGATTTTGTTTTATACAATCCAAACTTAGTGGCACCTAACAGCACAATCCGTGACATGCCCTCCAACGAGTATCCTGACATGATGACAGCTATTCTGAGCAATTTGCCTTTTCAGTATCCTAAGAATATTCATGCCTGGAGCACTTGTGATGTAGACCTGCATCATCTGCACATTATCACCCAGCACCTCCCCCCTCCAGGACATTGTTCAGGTCCCAAAGCGTGCGTGATGACAGGGAGTTGTTGTGCTGCTCTCTTGTTTTTTTTTTTTTTTCAATGCAGTGACGCTGTAAGGTGGCTGACGTGCCCTACTGATCGATTTTTTTTCAGGGCACCTCTCATCCTTGGTGTTTTGAAAACACAAACAATTTTGGAGAAATAAGAAATCAGAGAGCACACATGTCCCATCAGTTATTCATTTCTGAAAAGAAACATGCTTTGTGGATGATGACAAACAAGATGTTAGAAATCTAGTCACTGATTGGCGGTGCAGAATTTGTGAAATGAACTGCCTAGCACTCCGCTTTGTCTCTCTAACACACACAAAAGTGTGCATCTCTTTGTAGAGTCAGACTTGTATACACATAATGAGGTTACAGAGAAATGCTATTCATGCCTTTTTCAATGTTAAATAAGGGGTCGAGTGGAAGAGGGCCAAGTATGAACAGGTTTTGACTCCTGAAAGGTAATTAATGACGAGCTTCTGTAGCTTTGACGTAACACCTGTTTCTGAGCACAGACAGCGCCAGAAACATCAGGAAAAGACAAAAACTGGTGCACATAAAAGATCAGGCTGTTTTAAGGTGCCATTGTAGCATGTGCAATTTTCTCTCTTCTCTTTTTTTATGCTTTGATACGTGGCCTATGATATAAGAGAAACACCAAAATGTCAGTTGAAAAAAGTGATCTTTGCTTGATTGTTTGCCCTTTTAGGAGCATTGCATCATTCAGTGCCTTATTTTCAAATGTAATTTTCTGTCGAGAGACTTTGCATCACAAAAATGTGCACAGAGAAATAAGTCAGTCATTATTCTTGTCTCCAGAATAGCTTTTAGTTGTTGAGATTGCAGATTCTCAGTTTCCCTTTCACCCTCCCACTTTAATTCACAAGTTTACCAGTTTTGGGTGTGAGAAAAAGACAACACTTTAGCTTTCATTTGTTAAATATACTTGATAATGTACTTGTACTTTAGGGGCTGCAGCCACTCTGTTTTCAAAGACGAAGTGAGCCATTTGGCCTTCACAGGCAGACTTATAGTGGCAGTTTGACTTAAGAAACAATGGGATGGTTTGTGGGGAGAACAGCAGAGTCGGAGGTAAAGCACAGTTAACAGCAGTGACAGAGCCTCCTTCAGCCGCTGTAGAGCATTAGTGATCCACTGTGAGCGATGTCTTACAGGGTGTGAAGGAGGCAGGCTTTAAAGGCTCTGTCACTGAGGAGATTGAGTGTTGATGTTGTTGTTGTTGTTGTTGGGAGTGGAGCTGAGGGTCACAGCTTCTCCTGCCAGATAGCACAGAAAGCAGATAAGTGTGACATCGCTGATTAGGTTGTTCTGATAATTGAAAAAAAACATAAACACTCACCATGTGTTGAGATTTGAATACATCATTTTCAGTTTTCTAGCTTTTGGAGACAGCCTTTTTCTTGATTCTGTCTTTTTTTTCAGCTGTTCAAATAAAGAGGGATGACACAGACATAAGATCACATTTTCCTCCCAACCAAGGCTTTGTTGCATAAAACATTCAACTGTTGGAATATTGGATATTACTTTAGGAGCAAAGGTTTACACTTTTTAATTAAACTGTGGATTATCAATAAGAAATCAACATAGCTTGTAGTAACAAAAAAAATAAATAAAATGAAGTGCTACAATATAAAGCTGCACTTTGTCTTCAGCAGTGGACTCCTCTGTGATAAAATAAGTTAGATAAGACAGATATTAAAGTAGATTTAGTTACCGCAGTTCAAATCTTCCCTAAGTATCAAGTCTTAAATCTTCTTCAACACAACAGGATGTTCACTGAGGTCCCAATGACAGCAAAATAGAAGCGTATGGATTGGACATTGTACCTTATTGACTATTTGATGAAGGTGGAGTGATGCATAGGTATCCAAATATATGGTCAGTAAAGGCTCCAAAATCCAAGAAAGCCAAACTCTAGGGCCGTATTCACAAAAATTCTTAGAATCCAATCAGAGAGCTCCTCAATTAGCTTGAAAGGTCCAAGCAAGGAGTGTTAACTTGGATTTGATTTAGGAACATTCTGAGAGCAAATCTGAATAAGGAAGAGACAGAAACCTTTTTCTTAATGAGGAGTTGTGGTTGACCTTGTTGCTAGGTATGACACATTTATTCAGAAGCTGTGTTTGGTTAATCTAAAAAGGGGAAAACAAAAAGGGCTCTCTTAGTGTTTATGGACATAGAAGGACAGTGAAATCGATTGGGCCCAATCATAGAATCTAGTCAGACATTGTCTAATTATTGCTGTATTCAGGCGGTCCTCGGACGGTCCATTTTCTGAATTTTTAAACAACAAACAGCCTGGATGCTACGGATAAGATGTGTGAACAATTTATATTTGAGCAAAAAGTTGATGTGCAATACGTGAATTAATCAAAAGTATTTTAACACTGACAACACATCTTTTGCCTCCCATGTTGATGATGAATAAGACGTCAACTCAGCAAGTCTGACACCTAAATTCTTTCCCGAGTTTACGAGTTGTTGTTCCGACTTGAGCAGGCGTTCATGTGAATTTTCCAGCACAAAAAATGTTTTTTCGAAGTGCCCGACACAACATGAATGCAACAATAATGAATGTTCAGCCCATCTAGGATTCAAAAAGAATATTCATTCAGTGTTTGGAGAACATTTCTCCATTTCCCCTCATCTTGAGAAACTCTTAAGCCTCTTAAAAGACCTCCTCCCTACTCTTAACAGTTCTTCACCTTAGGAGCTCTCTTAAGGGCTAAGATGCTTTGTGAATAACTTTCATCTTGTCCTAACTTTAAGGGGAAATTATTAGAAAATGACATGATTATAATAATTTTCTTAGAATTTTGTCACAGAGAGCAGCTGAATACGGCTCCATGGCTCCTAAACAGTATTTCACACTCCAGTGGGCAATGTCTCTGCAGCTAAGTCCAATTCTTGTATAAAACCTTCGCTGAAAAAAGACAATATATGTTCTTGTTATGGCTAGTGTTGTAAGCATCTTTAATGCAGATCTGCTAAAATTTAAAAAAAAGCCATCATGATTATGCCTACTGGCATTTTGAACCAGAGATAATGAATTATATATTCACTTCATGCAGTCCATGAAATGATAATTACATACTGCAAATACTAAAAAATCACACCATGAAATATTCTTTACAATTTTCTGTATACTTTGTTTTTTAAAGGACACAACTATAGTTGGTCTGTGTGATCCCAGGTAGTAAGGCAAATATTAGCAAACACAAAAATGACAGACGTTGCTCCATTTGATAAGATGCTATGCATTGAAAAACAATGTACGTCCTGTTTCAGTTCACCAGTGATGGCTTATACAGTATGTCTCTTCAGCACTCACATCTCTTGAGGGGCAGATGAGAATTGGTCAGATGTGTGAGATGTCACATACATCAGCTCGGTCAGCAGGGACACAGGGCTTTGTCACCAAACCAAATTGCACATTAGAGCATATGTGTGTGAGTGCATATAGGTTCTGTAGGCTCGAGCCCTATTGGCATGCATTGCCAAGGACTTGATTTTCAATTACTGGCTCGGAAACCTTTGGGATCTGACCAATGGCGCAATACTTTGAGGCCGAGAGAAGGCTGTCAAAGCTATAATTGGAACAAAATGGTATTTTTCTGATGCTAGATAAGCCTGTGTGTGTCACTTTGTGTGTGAGTCACTTTGTGCATGTGTGTTTGTGTGTGTGTGTGTGTGTGTGTGTGTGTGTGTGTGTGTGTGTGGTAGAAGGCGGGAGATGGTTACAAGTGCCTTAATGTACAATGATGCGAGCATAAATTGAACTGGGCTTCATATTCTCCATTTCCCCGCCTACACATGAGAGACGGAAAAACAATTGGTCATATTACAGGAGCTTGGTAGAGTGTAGACCTCCTCCACCACTAATAGACACACACACATAAACACACACACCAAGCTCAGTGTCAATATCACTGCAGGTGGAATTAAGTGGGAAGCCCATTTCCTTGCTGCCTAACAACAGCCCTATTGGAGCCAGCTCTAGAATAGTCCCAGGGCTGAGCTTAAAGCATTTGTAACGGTTCCCAGAGTGAGGCTCATGTAAACAGATGCTGCTAGTTTCGTGTAGACACAAACTCAAGATGACGGGAGCAGCATGTTTGTATCTTGTAATCAATTGTAATCGATGCAGTTTATTTATTGTTTCAGTGCCAATCTACTTTGGCATTTTCTTTCATTGTTTCTCAACTTTGTAATTTCCAGACTCCAAAATAACAAACTTTAAATTCAATAGAATAAACTCAAACACCATTATACTCCTCTGTCTTTATTTTTACCCTGTCTATTGTCCCTGGAAATAAACTTTTAAGCTTGCTTCGGGGACTTTGAATCTTCCATTTATTTCATAAACTAGGCCTGAATTCTGTTTGATTCTCAAGAGAGTTGTCCCAAAAACCTGAAAAACACATCTGTGCTATTGGGACCAAGAGTAAAAACTGAATCTTTTTCATAAAGTTAAGTTGACCAATTCAACATTCTAGATCAAGCTGCTATGCTGAACATGAGCTTTTTTAAAATTTTGTTTTTGTTTTCAATACAGGTTATCTAAATAACACTTGGGGTCTCATTTTCAGGAGTCGATAATTCACCTGGCTCTTCACAACTCAATTTCGTATCTAGGAGGAACATAATATAACTGTACTTTTGTCAGGGAAAAGCAAAGGCCACAAACGTTCATTATTTCAAAATAAAAGCTGAATATTTTATTTACACTAATTTAAGTTTGTTTGGATTCGTCATTACCACATGCTACCGTAGACAATAATAAGCCTGCAGAAATAATTGTATTAATACAGCACAAATAATGATAATGGGAGAAGCAGACAGGCCAATTTACATAAATTACAGGGGAGATACTATACATTTGATGGTCCTCATACAAAACAGGAACCCTTTATTCTGCAGGTGGAAAAAGAATATAAAATATTTTCTTGTAAAAATGTCAATTGAGCACTACATTTATGGATTATTTTCTTCAAGATTTTTATGATCCTTTGTTTTCCTAATTCAGTTACACTGTTTATGGTTAATCATGAAAGCCTATCTAATAACTGTCAAAGACACGTAACAAGAGACATACCTGTCAGAGAGCCCCAGCAGGCCAAAATCTCTCAAGGAGCATTTTAAACTTCCTAAATAACAGTATTTGCTAATAGAAGTCAACGCAGACTACAAAGTTATCTGTCCATTTGTTCATGCTGGTGGCAGAGTGAGGGGGCTTTCCTCGTCTCTAGATCAAACACAGATTGTGCTGTCACTCCCCCCTGAGAGACAAGAGGCCAAGATGTTGCACATAGTAAGTGATCAAAAGCTAACGGGTAAAAGTCGGCAAAGATTCAAGCTGGATTTGACTGCGGCTCAGTGTGAGTTTTTCAAAATTACTCTGTGGGGCAATTGTGGGAATGTCTTTCTTGTCTTATTACTGAATAAAAGATTAGCTTGTTGTATGCATATTCCCAGTTGAAGGTGGGATTTCAAGTCTGCAATGGTAAAGCACCGAGGAGGGGGGGGATGGTTGGTGAAGTTGTTCTGCCCCGGATCTGATAGTGAAAGTAGTAAAAGAGGCTTAACAGGACAGAGTCAGTGGCAATGTTAACTGTCAGAGCCAGCAGGGTGGAACAGTGCAGTGTGTTTGTGTGTGTGTGTGTGTGTGTGTGTGTGTGTGTGTGTGTGTGTGTGTGTGTGTGCGTGTCTGATTGTGTTTGAGTACGTGAAGCTCCCGCTGTTAGTTTACGAGTCTTGCCTCTCATGCTTCTGCACTCAGAAAGAAGTAATGACGGCAGAACTTCACAATGGTGCTGTTGCGGAATCCCGATGTGTAAAAGGCTAGTGTATTTGTGATCTTTGCTATTTCATAGTTACTTAAAGAGCATAGCATCCAGAAGGTTTGCAGTGAAGACATCTTTGGTTGATGTCTGTTGATTAAAAGAAGAAGACTACTGAACTTAAATAAAACAGTAGTTAGTTTAATTTTTAAATTGGGGCTTGTGACATTGTGGTTCAGTCTGTTGGGGTCAGTCATTTCATTTCGTTCCTTATTGACATGTCTCACTAAAATATTGATTCGGTATGATGGAACTTAGAAGAGACTTTAATGTTTCCATGATCCCTTACTTCTAGCACCACCACCAGTTCACAATGTTTTACGACCAAGTAAAGGTATTGACACACCCAATAGCTGTACAGCTGGAAAACGTGCGCATTGCCATGTCCAACATGTGAGCATTCTGACAGCATTTTGACACAAAGGTTAGCCTTACAGAGCAGCTAGCTGATGTCCCGTGTTTGAGCATCTGCATTGAAAGCTTGTAGAACACATAAACAGGTCTTAAAGGAATAGCTCTTGTCATTTAAACCAGGTGCCTATGAAACGATTTATTAGGTCAGGTTTAGCATTGTTCCTTAAAACACCATTATCAATCTCCCTTTGTGACAAAATCAATTAATTAAAAAATTGTAATCAGTCCACCAAATGGGAAGTTAATTACCTTTACACCTTATTACCTTACTGGCTACATCTTCTATCACTTTGCAGACCTCCTAAAGAAATGATTGAGATTCTAATACATTGCTTACAGGTACGGATTGATGTGTGTCAGAGAAGAAAAATCTTAATGGGGGAAAAGATGGTGGCTGAGTGTGAAACCCTCCTAAAACGCCAATGATACTCACACAGGTATTTCGATGCTGAACTCTTTAAGTCAATGTTTGGACTTGATGATGGAACTTATTGGGTGGGCTTTTTTCCTCCCATGTCTCCTTGAGTTGAAAAATATAAATGCAAGAATAATTCGTAGGGTATACAGTCTCCCACGCTGCATTTTTATTTTTCATGAGGTCTCATTTGGTTTCAGTTGTAAAAAAATGAACACATACTTTTGCGGTTTCTTTTTCAACATTTTAGTCATTCCCCAGCTGAGATTTTGGGACTCTGCAAACAACTTTGACTGAGGACTGCAGAAAAAAAAAACAACTTCAGACACCACTGTGTTCCTAATAGCAAGAACTGCCTGTGAGGCGATCTTGATGTTTCTGCTGCAGCTACAGTAGGAGTTAAGCAGAAACATTGACTCATTCGTTTTGCCCTGAGGTGGAGGGTTGACTTCCACTCCTTTGGAAATACTTACATGAATACAAATGAGGATATTTAAAGACACCGGCATCTGCTTGGCAAGACAGAAATTATGCACCGAACGTATTGCTGGTGCAGAATCAGTGGGCGTTGTGGGGGCGTACTTCCAAAGGGTCAACTCAGACCTCTTGAAAGCAGATGCTTCTAACTAGAATTAGACAAACTGACCAATCATGATGCCAGCAGATATGCTGGCTCATTTTCAGGAGTTTGGAGTGTGCAAAGCTATGTTTACAAAAAACCAAACACTTAATTTTCTCTTCTCTTCACCTCAGGTATTGACTGATATTAGCAAGGCTCTCTCCCAGCTGGAAGCTAGAATTAGTTCAATTATTGTTCTCTTTCAGAAAATAACATCTTGTATTACCCTTAAATTGGATCCACTAAAGAGAGTGTTTGTTTCCCCTTGCAAATAGAAATCTTTTCACACCTTCCTGCAGAACATTGCAGAAAACTTTTCATCAAAGCATTCTCTTTTCTCAACAACATCGAAGCGGAAAAATTAACCAAGCTAATAAATGAAGTGTTTCTGCACTGCAAACAAAATAAGGTTTCCAATTACTTCCTTTCAAATCATTTTGACAATGTTACAAAACTGGCAAACGTCAGTTTACAAGAGGGCTTTTGCTAATGACTAACAATGGAGACACAGACACGACATGAACATCACTGAAAGTTGTAATAGTTCAATTACTGACAAGTTAAATGCCTGTTAGACCAGCGACAAGAAAATCAGAGTTCATTTTCAGAAATTGACTCTGATGTAATAAAGTACAACGTATATTAATAATTATGTATAAGTTTGGATGGAATGTTGAAGACCTGTATTCAAGAGTAATTTTATTCTGAAAGGTTATTCCCAAAACATAATTTTAAATCACCCAATAAAATAGGCACAATCTTATAAAAGAAAAGACACTTAAAGATTGACTGACTTCATCCATCTTTGAAAAGGGCCTTGTGACAGAACAGATGTGGGGACACCCATGAAAGCATCCTGCTTGAATAGAACAAGGCAGAATGCAATAAATCTCACTTTGTATGTTCAGCTCAATCCTCAACCATTCCCGCTCTGTCTGTATGATGGAAGGTCGTCTTACGCAATCTTCTAGAACGACACCTTTGCTGGCAGGAATAGATTTCAAAATAGCTCTCTCTGTTGTATCACCTGCTTGAATGAGACAGGAAGCACATGAAAAAGCTCTACTTGACATGGATGTTGAGAAAGATGTGCTAGGTCACTACGGCCCTCTCAGAAATAACTTATTTCACAGGTTGTACATAAGTACTCATAAGTCTCACTGCATTTCCACAAAACTCCAAATACTTTTATTGATATTGCCTACATTTCTATGTTAAGTTTGTTATGTAGTTGATTTAATATGTACTTACATTGGTTATTTTTGAGAGCTATTAACATTTAATCATAACCATAATAATGATACATTTATTTTCTCTTCAATTGACAAACTGATAAATAATATCCTAATCTTTGTTGCAAGACATCTGGCCTTGCAATAATTTACTACCAGAAGCATATGTCTATACCTGCATTTGTTACCATATCCTTAATGTACTTCTTAATTAAACAGTATTACCATATTTTAATATTTCATTCATTTAAGCACATTACGTTCCCTTTGTGTGTGAAATGTTCTGTATAAACATGCATTGCCTCATATGCAAAATACTTGAAAAAAGTTTTATACATGCAAAATAATCAATAGCTAATAATTCACATTAAAATAATCAATGCAAATTGGGTATCAGAGTCAATGAAAGCTTTAATAATCAGAGAAGTTATTGACCTTCATGCTTGATATCACTAATACCACCTGATAATGTCATTTTCATTCAGGGGGCTGTATGCAACAACAGTAAGCTTAGTGTGTCCTGTTTTTTATTGCATTCCAATTTTCTTAAAGCAAGGAAGACATTTTACATTATCAAGTGGTTTTGAGTGTGCAGAAACAAAAAAGTTCTTTGGTGTTCCACAAAGGTCTAATCTTAGACCACTGCTCTTCAATTTGTACATGCTTCTTCATGGAATTATCATAATAATATATCCTGTACATTTTTAATTTTACTCTTGCACATAAATTGGGGGGGACGGAGCCCTCTCACTTCCATCAAGTGGTGGCAGGGCTGATGGTCTGTCAGGGAAGGATGTCATGTGAATGAAACATGTTTGGGCCTAATAGGAAAACATATCAAGCAGAAGAAAGCGCCTGTCACCTGAATACAGTGCTGAGAAGTGAGTGAATTCAAACTCAAGCCAAAAGTGAGTTTGAATTCACAAATTTTTAAAAATACATTTCTTATGGATATATTTTGTTAGGATGAATTTGATATAATAACTCATATACCTTTAAACTTTTGGAAATCTAAATGTATTGCTTTGTTCTGATATCACTTCATTTTTATCTGTTGGTACAAAAAACACATTTTACACTCAAAGTAAGTCTAGTCTATCTTTAGCTCCTCAGTTCATGTCTGTCTGACTCACTCACTGAAAACTGATACAGAATTGGGATGGTGTCTCAGATCTTCCTTCCCTGAATCTTTAATATCTTTTAATGTTTTGTTTGGCATTTTCTTTGCCACTTTTCATCATTTTTATAGTTAGGGCTCGCCATACCATTAGCAAATGCTGAATACACTATCCAATCCTTTGCTGTTGCAAGGGGTCCATTCTTGCATCAGTTGTGGCTTGGAGCCCCCCGAGACAACTGGGATTAGTTTGAAAATGAAAACAATCCTAAACATATATTCCACAAGTGGAGAAATATGATGAGATCAGCCAGACCCCTCCTTAGCACGGTCTGGCCACAGGGCTATCAGGGGGAGGTATTCTGGATGTGATGTACCCAGAATTAGATCCAGGTCTGATGAGGGTGCTTTTAATTACTTGAGTCCTGCTCCATGGTACAAGCTTTAGTCAAACTACTCCCTTGACACTGAAATAAACAGCCGAATCAACAAAGCTTCGTCAGCTCTTTGCATCTCAGCACAGGGTTTTTTGAAATTGAATGCCTGAAGGTCATCACCAAGGTTGCTGTATATGATAAGGTATTTGTCAGCACTTGCTTTAGAGTGCAGAAACATGGACACTGTTCAGAGGCATATTACAAACTTGAGGCCTACAACATCTGATGCCTTCAAAGGAACCTTACTTCCTGCCTTACTAGGAACGATCATATTCCCAAAATTCAAATTCTTTCAATAACAAACTTGCTAAAAAATAGGCTACTATCCACATCACTGACTGCCTTCCCCACCAAACCCTACACTGGGATTGGTGCAAAAAGGACTGTGTTTCCCAAAATGATGTTGGTTTTATCGCATTGGTTTAAAAATTGTATGCCAAGAGCATAAATCCCCAGCTTGAAAAACTGCTGATGATGTTTTTGAGCATAAAATATAATTGACTTCGAAATAACCAGGCGCATCACCTCCTGTACAACAACACTAAGCCATATTTACAGATAAAACTTAAAAGAAAGAAGCACTCTGACTGAGGTAGTTTACCAAAACATTTCTCGTGCACACTGTGAAACAAAAAGTTGAAAGAAGCATTTCATACTGCGCTGTGCCTTTTTAGTGACAACATTGTGTACTTTTTGATTGTTAAAAAAAATGACGGTGAATGTTATCTCTTTTTTTAATGAGTATTCTTGATTTGAATAATTCTCATCCACCAATTGTATACTCATACTCGTGTGTGCTTCTACAAGTGAAACAATTGACGTCAGAAATGTTCTTTCCTGTTGAATTGATCAGTAAACTAGCATGAAATCCTTGTATCGTTGGGTTTAGAGAGAAAACATAAGATAAGCAGAGAATATGCTTTGATTACGGTTGTTGAGCAAGTTCAAGTTAGGTCACTTCTATCCATTTTGATCGATTGCAATGTAGGAGTGAATCTGGCAGACTTTATTACCTGTGAAATTAAATGTGATGAGTTCTGCAAGGTGAAGTGCCCCCCCTCACCAGGTAATATTACCTCTCTATAATGGGCAATATTGCAAAGTCTACCTCACACAAATAGAAAATTCATTGTTAGCTTCATCCATTCCTGAGCGACTACTGTCAACGTGGTGGAACTGATAAGAGATTGTTGAATAAGCTGCAATGCAAAGCAAATGCTTTTGATTGTTCACTTTTAACCTTTGTTTGAGGTTCTTCTCATGGGTTTTTGCCTTGTGGATATTGGCTTCGACACAGCTTGATATCTGCTGTGATGATGAAAACTTGCAGCTTTGGAAACAAAAGAGCAGAGAGGGAAACATTTTTAGATGGATAAACGGTTCTTCTTCAGTGCTGGAAAAAATACAGACTAAAGCAACCGAGATGGACATGCGTTTTACTGGCTTTCACTGACGTCAATCATACGAGGTCAAGTGGGGTTTAAAAAGTTGGCTGGTGGATATTTCCTTATTAAGGAGAAGGGACCCTGACCTTTCAAACTCCTTTTGTTCCCCTTCCAGTCTTGCTCTGTGGTCATGTCAATATGGTGAGTATTGGCAAGGTTAAAGCGTATCAAATTTCTTAATGGAGAGACAAGTTTACATCCAAACCCAGAAGGAGGATTTTTAGAGACACAGACGACTCATCTGTGCCATAAACCCCTAGAGTACCCCAGGGTCTTATTTAAAGCACGCAATGGCAATAACAAATCTTCTGGGTGCCCAAGTCAGTCCATATCCAGCTAAAGACAGATTAAGGTTGCTATGGGTGTTTAAAAATAGTTGCTTTACGCACACACACACACCAAACACTCTCACACACGCACACACGCACAGACACACAGCGCAGCAAAGCAGTGTTCCTCTCACACTGATAAGGTCTTACATAAAGAGTGGGTGTGCTGCAATTACCGCTCCAAAGAGGCCCTAACCAGTAGCAGGTCTGACTGAGGCCAAGAAGATCTCTGGCTCTGAACAAAACATGCCCTGGATCACATTCACTGTCACTTCAGCGCTACAAAAAGCCCAGGTATATTTCTGTTCTGCTCAAAGTGCACTGAGTGTAATTAGCAAAAGTTTTCACTGATACTAAATTTAGCTTGAAGAGGCGTAACAATTTGCCACAGGCAAGTCTAGAAATAAGAGTAAATATTCCTGAATGTGAAGTGTTTCTGTTCCTTAAGGACAATAGTTCAGTTCACCCATTTTTTTTTTGCACTACTTTATTTTATTAAATACATAGAGCTAATAAAATAGTGACATTTGCTAAACCTTGTAATAGTCCAATAGAAAGTACTACAAAGAAGTTGGATGTTTTGCCCCTGGTCGTTCATGTTTTCACCATTGCAGATATTTCCTTTTTGTCCTCATAAACCAGCTTAATTTCCAAGTGTTTTGTGTCTTTCTCTAATGTTGTTCACAGTACACAGACTGTTCTGCGTCTGTTCTTGCAGTCAGATCTAGTGCACTTAATTGATATACAACAGTGTACAGGGAGAGCAGTGCGGTGGCAGTGCTCTGCACCTTTTCTTTGTGGGAGTTCAGCTTCAGATGCTTGGCTCCCCTGACTCACAATCTTAACTTAGGCTTTTCATCCTCTGTCAGATCACACCACAGGGGACTGCATGGCATCACATCTTTGAAGGCCAACAAGCACCTCTCTTCATCAAAGCAAATACCGCAAGATTTCAACAGAAAATATTTGTGCCTCCCTGGTGGAGCCCGAGTCCCCGAGACAGAGTGGAAGATGCAGAAACAGCAGCTAGTTTATCGAAAATAAATTATACATATAGTGATTAGGTGATAAAGCAAAATGTAATAGAAGCTGAAAGTAAGATTAGAGCCAGAGGCCATAACAAAATCTGCAGCAATGAAGAAATAAAGCTGTAATCTCTTCACTCTGAAAGAGGGAAACTATAACTTTAACAACTTTGAAAATGATGCAGTGCCTTGCAAGCCGTTGCTTTTTCATGTCATATTATGATATTGTATTAATTGCAAATATTTCAGCAAGTTACATACTGTAAATGAAATTATGATTTAGGGTTAAACACAAAAAACATAAATGTTTGCCATGTAATTTGCTATGAATGGGGGAAATGCCATATGGTAACCACTAAAGATACAAAGCATTTAAAATTGCACTTCTTAATTATTTGTGTAAAACATTTATATGCTAATGATATTGTTTGCTTGAATTAACAATACATAATAAAATTAACGCTTAACTATGTGGTTTGTCTGAGTAGATAAAGCACATAGTGGAACATTTTGCTTTAAAGTCAGATAACCTTCCAAATATAACATAAGAACAACATCACCAAACCAAATCATCAATAAATGGTAAATGAACACAAACAGGTCCATCTGCCGTCACAACACAACTTTTACCTTTCTCATGTCATCTATAATTTGAAAGACAAAGACACTTGGCATTGTGTGTGAGAGCAAAGGCCAACTTTGACATATATTTGAACCTAACTTAACTAGTAGATAACTTTCTTAAATGAAATAAATATTTTAACCTCAAACATTATCTTTTTCTTACCCTAACCAACCCCCTGGCCATTTCACAACACCAACCACAAGTTTATTATTGGCACCGGGTCAATAAAGGTCACCTGGCTGCGATTGTTAGGTCAGCTGATTTATTGTTTCCATGTTGATAAAAACATTTTCCTGGATGGCAAAAAAGAAAAAAAGAAATGCAACAGTGTTACATGACATGTAAAATGTCCTTCAGTAGTGAACCATTTTCAAGCCATTCTATTAGATCACATCTACAAATATGGACATTAATAAATATTCAATACTGTCAGATATTGAAATTTTGTAAATAAGTTCCTCATACACTTTATATGGTGGTAGTTAGCAGTGTCATGTTGATGCTTGTTGTAGTGCCTACAAGGTCTGTTAAACACACTTACTCCAACCATAAAGCCTGTAGGATATAAGTGTTAAAAATTAAACACAAAAAAAAAAAAAATGGAAAAAAATGGTCCAGCCAATTGACTAGAATAAAAAAACATTATGAATATCCCTTTAACGAAGTCTATCTATTGATTCAAAATGTTCAGTATTATATATTTAGTATAATTCTAGACTGGAACTTTGGGGTTTTTTTTAAAACACATTCTTCTTGGACATTGGGAACAAAAAAAATCACCATTATCTTTTCTATATCAGATGTTGGGCTTTGTTTTACAGGTGTGAAGTCAAAAGCACTGTAAGCCAACAGTGTGAGTGAGTCATTTCTCCTGCCATTGCTGCTGGCATAAAAAGCTTGTCCTCCACTGTTCTATTATTCTTTGTAGCGCTATAATTTGTTTGGGAACATGAAATTAGATTTCAGCTACTGGCACACTGCAGCTCTAATTGAGTGTTTCTTATATTTGGGTCCATTTATTCAAAGTGAAATTTCGTAAGCAGTGGTTAAATTTCGCCTACTACCGCCCTTTGATTGAGCAGAATAATTCAGGTCATCTGTGCAGGAACACACTGATATCAGAGCTATCAGAACATTTGGATTTTTCCCATTTTTTGGTTCACAGAGTGAAGTGGAAATAGAAGAATATAGTCATCTCTCCGGGGGACAATTAAAATAAACTCTGAAAAAGATAGTGCTATATCTGGATGCAGTGTAGTCAAAAAGAGAAATTGATTCTTTTAGATGATGATTAGTCAGCCTTTTTTAGATCAATTGGAAAGGGGATAATATCGGCCTGTTGTATTTCAGAAATGTCTTCTGGTAAGGGTGTTTCTACTATTTTCAACCCGAGCAAAGTGATTCTGAAAACACAATTGCATTTCCCTTTACATATTCCCGGTCTTATGGCTGTATATCTCACAGAACTTGATAAACCATTTACTACATTCGGGTCCATACAGCAAAAAAGGTGTTTGTATTCTGTCACTGTTTGTGACATGGTATAAACTCCTCCTGCAACAACATATTTCATTACACCAAATTTGATCTAAAACATACTACACAACATTAACTACTTTGTGTTGCTCTCCTTGGCATTCCATCAATAAATAAAGCTTTCTTGGGAGACAGAATATTCCCCAAAATTGTTTTGGCACCTTATTTAATTGTGTGTTTCCTCCTGCGTGGCAGCATCATGTGTTTTTCAGCAAGTGTCTGCTGGGAGGACCCACTTTCCAAAGCAAACAGGTGGAGCAGGGACCTCAGGTGGAAATTGCAGCAGTGTTATTCTATAAACAATTAGATTTCACCTATGGATGGAGGGGGAAAAAAACACACACTGCTGGTGGCTCTCAATGATTCAAACTTTACCTCCTTTAAGACATTTTGCAGGAAAAACCAATGTGTCCATGTAGCTCAGCTGGGTTTTTATATAGTGCAGACCCAGATGGGTTCCATTGTAATACATGATTGCCAAGTATCCTTGTCCCTGTGGAGGGGTTTTACTCTGTGGACATGTACTTTATCACAAAAAACTATTTTCAGAAGCCTAGCACATTACACACGTATAACTCATGCTGTTTCCTGTCATCAGTGACGTTTTATGTGTTGTTCCACAACTGAATATTTGTTACTGTCTGTCAAGCTGTGGATTTTTCGCCCAAGGCTCGGCCATTTGTTACTGTTTTGACACAAATCATCAGAGAAGCAATTACACTTTTTCAATACTTGTGGCTTTGCAGTGGATGATCAAGTTTGCTTAGTACTGGCGTCACAAACTTTAAAACCACTGATTTGCTGCAGGTAAAATCATCCATATTCACATTTGAATTTTAACTTTTCCATCCTAAAGGTTGCTATTGTCATTCAGAGACAGATTATGCTTATTTGCAACAGCATTCAGTTTTTGAAGTTTTTTTTCTTCAATTTCTTTAATTAAAAACGTACTTTGCAATGAATTTACTAACTTCCTTTTACTCTGACATATCTAATATAGGGTTTCCCCCTAATAGAGAACCAAACTGTAGGCGATGAAAGAGTGTAAGTCAAACATGTTTTAGGTCAATCAGGAGAGACAAGTTAATGATTCAAAGATAAATATTTATTTTACATGATGTGATAGTAAATGATTGTCAGAGAATCTTTGGTGCTTGCACTCTTCAGGGAGACAGGGTGATTTAAGATTTCTGCCCTGAGCGGTGGTGGAGGTGTTAGCTGATGATGCCGTTTGGGCATGTTCGATAAAGAAGCTGATTGAACTGTGAAGACTGGGTTGATGAGAAGATGGTTGATGATGTCATCTGAGGCTGATGGCATAAACGCTGAAGACTTGGGTTGACCGGAAGGCTGAAGACATCATTTGAGGATTAAGATTAAGACTTACTTTTATTGATCCCCGCAAGGGAAAATTTCAGTTTTTACACTCTGTAAGTCATGAACACACACATAGGCTGAAATATACACACACATGCAGAAACAGGATTCTATGGACATGCACTAATGGAGAGATGTCAGAGTGACGGAGCGGCCCACAGCGGGTGCTCCTGAGCTGATGGTGGAGAGGGGGTTCGGTGCCTTCCTCAAGGGCACCTCAGCAGTGCTCAGAAGGTGACCTGGCACCTCTCCAGCTACCAGACCAACTTCCAAATTTGTTCCGCACCGGGACTTAAACCGGTGACCCTCCGGTTCCCAACCCAAGTCCCTACAGACTGAGCTACTGCCGCCAATGAAGGGATGAAGAGGCTGACCAAAGGACTGGGGTTGACCACACGACGGCTGATACTATGTGTGATTGAGAATGATGGAATGAAGAATGTGATGAAACTGAAAGAGAAAGTCGTGTTTAAAAAAGACAGCAGCAATATGATAGGCTAACAATGAGGGAGTGGAGCAGGGCTATTGGATAGATGGGACCGAGTTATGTGAACAGCTGATGATTACAAAAAAAGGAGTGAGCATGCTTGGAGAAGCGATGTAACACAGTATGAGAAAAGACAATAAAACAAGCATGCAGAATATATAGTAGTCTTCCTGACTGAACTTTCGCGAGAGCTACATTTTATCGGCTGCATAGGGGGGGAAATAACAATTAATATCCATTAAAAAGTATGTCAAAAGAAGCTAAGGTTTTAATTACAGCATTTATAATAAGGGCTATGTATAGAAGTCACTGCATAGACTCAATAAGGAAACCGTATTAGGTAACGTTGCTAACAAACACAAGAAAGTTGGCAAGCAAAGAGCCATGCTAAAGCTTGACAGTAACATTCAGTGTCATTGCTGAATATTCCAATACATTCAAATGTATGTTAACGGTTCCGCTGTTAGCATAATTGTTATAAGGTAACAAGTTAAGTGTTTGTTTGTTTCATATATGAATGGCTCTTTGTTCTGGTTTTCTAACTCCCTGTCATGTATCATTGTTGAAGAAAAACTATTTTAAACCACCTTCCCAAAGACAAATAAATTAAAAACATAAACATGTGATGAAAAGTATACTTTAAAAAGTTTCCATACTAGGCTGCCCTAATGTTGAATGCTCAGTCAGACCTTTAAGCCTGATTATTTTTCTTGCATGACTAATCATTGACGCATTACATTTCCTGTATCCCGCTTGCTAGATAAGAGAGATTACAGATATTTCCCTTCATTTTCTCAAGATTTACATCATCTCTATCTTAAGATTCATCTTCCGCTCTGCTCTTTTGTGTGCTAATCAGGCGTATGACACAAAGATCTGACAAGTCTGAAATCATAGGTGACTCAATTGTGGATGTTATTGCATATTAATGAGGGGATTCAAGAGTAAACATGCAGAAACCAAGGCGAAATATGCAGTGGGACTGAACTGAGAAGTTCGCCGCTTAAAGATTTCTCACAGGGATTGGCTCCATGTTGGAAGAAGGGGCAATCCTCTATTTCTTCAACTCTTTTTGAATTTGCTTCTTAGTGTAACTCATATGTGTCAAATACATTGACACTTGTGTGAGAGTCTATGTTTCATGCAATAGGGTTATTGTGGCCCTGTAGTTCTTCTTTGGTTTATAGTAACAAACATTGGGTTATCTTAAGCTCTCTTTTTTACTTCCTTTGCTATGCCAAATATCTAAGTCTACTCAAATACTCACATCTGTTTCCTTAAAAACATATATCCCTTCTTTTGTGCAGTACTTGTGAGTTGGAATTTTGAAATCTGCTCCATAAGTTCAGGTTCTTGTCTCTATAATTATTTATTGTAATATCTTCAACACCAACAATGTTATCATTTTGTTTTGTAACCACAGCATCTGTCAAAAACAGCCCAAGACAGCGTGCAAGTTGATGGTAGATTTAAACTCATTCAAACTAGGTTTCAGCTGTCTTTTTGAATTTGCTGTAATAGTTTCACACTGAAGGTATCCTTTTCTGGCTGTTGTGTTTACATTTTCTTTTTAAGAAAATATTGGTCAAATGGGAAATGCAACCCCCATTTGACACACTGCACTCGGAATGACAAAAACTTCTCTCGGTTATTTTGGCATTAAACCTCTTCAAATTTTGGTAGCTAAGAGGGTTAGACCTGATAGTTTGATTAATCCCCATGAAATCTAACGTACATGGAAGGCAGGGACAACTGTTCTTAAAGTGGGATGATTTGTCCTGTTCTCTTTGTTCAAGGATTTCTTTTTAATATTTTGGCTATTTTTGTCATTGTACTGGTGGAATTTGTTCTCCTGAGCTGCCAACCCCCATATAACTATGACTCAAGCACTGATGCAGCATAACAAATTTGTCTTTGCTGGGTGGATCATGTCCCACTTTCATTTGTCCTAAGTCTTAAGCTAAACGTGCGTGTTTGTGTGTTCATGTGTATGTTCTCTGCAGAGATCCGTGAGGCCTTCAAAGTGTTTGACCGCGATGGGAACGGGTTCATCTCAAAGCAGGAGCTGGGGATGGCCATGCGCTCCCTGGGCTACATGCCAAATGAGGTGGAGCTGGAGGTCATTATCCAGAGACTGGACATGGATGGTGAGGCAAACACACAGCTTATATTTTAGATCATTGAAGCCTACAAAGCACAGAAGTCATTTGCTGTCCATTTGCCCGCAAAACTAGACTGTAGCAGGAAGAAAAACCAGCAGCAATAAACACCAACTGTTCCTTTTTTTCCCCCACAGGCGATGGCCTGGTGGACTTTGAGGAGTTTGTGACTCTTCTTGGCCCAAAGCTGACGGCAGCTGGGATGCCAGATAAGTTCCACGGCACTGACTTTGACTCCGTTTTTTGGAAGGTATACTCATTATTAAGTAACTCATTTTGTTAGAGAAATACAGACAGCTGTAGAAAACCTCCAACAGAAACAGTCTGAATTTGCCACTGAATGACTGTGATGCATAACCAGTTTTAATTGCTGCATTCTATGGGGCAGGACTTTAATCTTGGAGAGGTTGGAATTCTCTCAAGAAGTGTGTCCTTAATCAAGACTTTGAGTTGCTATCTGCACCTCTTCGAGTGTGGAGACTTATTAAACCATTAAAGTCAATTGTAATATGAAATAGATATGAATGTATTTACAGACAGCTCATTAGATAATCAGCTGCTCACTTTGACAGTCGGATGAAGTTAATGGGATGGAGCGTGTTTCTTTGTTGTACTTAGGTGATAAAAGCACCACAGAGGCTGTCAGAGAGTGAGGCTCTAAATTGAGTGTGAAGGAGATTTATGGGACTTCTCAGTGCAGACCGTAGCACGAAAGAAACATCACAAGCAGAGACACCTGCTGGGAAAGTCAAGAAACTCAGGGGAATGATGCAAAGGCTGCATGGCTTCACATAGCATTATATGTGAATGGTTGAATCAAACATGTGCAGCTGGATTGATTGCATAGAGCCTGCGGTCATACAGGAGCTCGGCTCAGGCTGAGCAGAAATTAACATGCTGTTAAAAAACAGGCACACAATCACAATAGACCTTTTTTTTAGGGATCCTCTCTTAGTTTTGGTCATATTCTTTCACAGATTCCTGATTGTGATAACTAAAAATTGTATTTATGCTATGACCTTATACATCATAACAAGTGAACATATCAACAAACAAAAGACAATGATGTAAAAAATATGGATTAGTGTCTCATCATTCTGTGTTTGTGTATGTGTCTGCAGTGTGACATGCAGAAGTTAACGGTTGAAGAGCTGAAGAGGCTTCTGTACGACACCTTCTGTGATCACCTCTCCATGAAAGACATCGAGAACATCATCATGACTGAAGAGAACCACATAGAGAACCCAGATGAATGCCAGGTGGATATAGACAGTAAGGAACAATCTTCTACACTTTTAACAGATTCATGTTGTGCATGATGGTCTCTGCATATCGGGACCTTTTTCTAAGGGGTAGAGTTCCATGACTTTACTAGATCAATACCCAACAACTGATGATAATACTGTATGTGAATTCTGTATACATTTTGATCACTATTCCAATAAAGTCAAGGTTGGTATTGCTGTTAAAATACCAGTATGGACAGTAACCACTGGGATGAGTAATGGATTTGTAAAAATTAAAAAAACTTTCCAAAAAAGCACAACTAAATATTTTAATACAGCCTTCGATATTTTCCAGAGGTAAGACATGCGATAAGAAATATGCTGCTGATATCAAAGTTATGTTTGCAACATTTTGAAGATGGCCGAGGAAGCAATAGGGTCAGATGCTATGATACAATTTTTGCTCTTATATAAATGCTTCATTTAATTGGAGATATTCACAGTGTGAACGAATGCAGTCACGGTCAGCAGTCACTTATCAATATCATCAGCCTTGTCCACTCGGCAGTGGATTTTTCAGAATATTTTCTTCATAGAGTTCACACAGCGACTCAAACCATTTTAGTCTTGAATTTGACTAGGGAGCCGGGAGGGAAACACTCTGGAAAAATTTTGACTGTTTGCGTCCACACATGAACCCCGCCACTTAAAAATCTTCAGGACTGTGTAAAAGGGGCTTTTGTAAACATTTACAACCTCAAAATGTTAAACCTTTGCTGATGAGTCGGGTTGCACCTACCATCCCATAGGATTTCTTAAAATAGCATTGTAACTGGCTTGGATTCGGGATATATTTATTGAATAATTTAAATAACTCTAGAAGGCCGATATATTAAACAGGACGGGTCACATCATTTTCAGAAGGGCCATAATACCAGAGATTATCAGCCTCTCTCAACCAAGTACACGAGTGGTAGAAGGAGGATGGATTTCCAGTAGTTAATCGCCAATGAATAAAGAATAAATAAATGAAAAACTGATGAAACTGCCTTCAGGCGTTACTTAGAAATTTAACATGAAATATCTATGAAAACATAAGCATATTCAGAATCTAGTCTCATCACCATACATACCAGAATCCAGCACTTATAGATGCAATAGGAAATAAAAGATCAATTGCTTCCATCTCAGTGCACAGAGAAGCTTTGCAAGAAAATGTCATTGTTTCTTCTCCCCTGTTGCTTTTTCCTTACAAGAAAAAATTACTACACTCTTGCTAAATCTCCATCTGCCTGCACAGACCCTGCATGGAGTGGCGGAGTGGACTGTTTTCTAGTAGCTAATTTAAAAGCCATTCTCAAAAATGAAGGAAATCCCTGACTGACGCAGAGGCAGGTTTAGGTGGAATGTCCAACATTAAACAACTGATTCCACCCCTTTAGTGCAAACTGTTTTAAATTACCAAAGGTAGTAAATGAGGCCTTATTGGGTGGAAAAGTGCGTTAATGGTTCATTTTAATAAAACTGTTACTCTGCTTTGCTTTATGTACAGTCCCTTATAGAGGTGAGGTGTTTTTCTTGAAGAACAGCAATCACCTCAGACGGCAGGACAATTATACAAAAGCCAAATCTAATTCATGATGCTGGAAATCTAGTTGTAGAGAAACAAGGGCACAAGAAAGTTGCTATTTGATCATTCTCTTCTGCTGCACCTCAAACTTTCAATGATTCTGCAGGTACACTACAACCTTTTGGTTACTGTTTTGAACAGCAGCCTTTAATATTCCAGTCAGGCGTGAACCTTTTTGTTTGTTGCTCCAAAGCTCCAATCACCATTTCAATCTTGATGCAGTTATGCAGTTTACAGGTGCGAAAAAGAAATCTTCTTGCCAATGTTCATCCCTCATAATTGTGTTCATGTAATTGTAAGGTTTTGTGATGAGCTCTGTCATTCGGAAATTACTATCAGATATTGTTCAAGCATAAAATAACACTTGATTCAATGGACCTTCATTTGATTTTTTTCTTCTTATTTCCCCTCCCTCCATTTTCTTTTTTTTCCCCCTCAGGTTCCAGCCCGACGCAGCATGTCAAGCAAACATGTGTGCGTAAAAGCCTGATATGCGCCTTCGCCATTGCTTTCATCATCAGCGTCATGCTCATCGCAGCCAATCAGGTGCTGAGGAGTGGTATGAAATAGGAGCTTTGGCATTTCAAGCCTTGACCAACAACTTAATAAATTACTGGGCAATTAAAGCTTAAAAACAATCCATACAGACAATCACCCAGCTGTAAAAAAAAAGAAAAAGAAAAAAAAGAAGAAAAAAAGGCCAACGAAGACTGTCCTGGACTTTCAAAGGACACTACATGTGCAGAAATGTCTCATGTTTCCAAAGACATACAGACAACTTACAGTCTTTCTAGGACAAAATGACCTCCCAAGCAAAGAAAGCAGTGTTCAACTGGAAGGTCTTACAAAACATATCACTCCTTGTTACACACCTGTTAGTATCCATTGGCTATGTGCATTTGAGCAGTGTTGCATTTAGTAAGGTGGCAGCTATAGAGAGAAGTGTAGTGACTGTCAAGTTATTGTATCCATGTGTTTCATACGGTTTATTAAACAAGTAGAAAGGAATATGTGAAATGTTGTGGGGGCATTGGAGAAAATGTATTCCTGAGGCTGGAAATTGATGTTATGTGCAAGGTCTCGAGTGCACAGCATTGTGGAGATATTGTTCGAGGTACATTGTTCAAAAACCACTTGGAAATAACAATAGCTTGGTAAGAGACAAATAGAAGTGTTTGCAGGGTGGTGCATGTGATTGTGTAGAGTAGTTTCACACATTCACGGGCTGCAGGACCTCGGTCTGAGATGGATGGAGCAGGGTGAGGCGGGTTAACAGCTCTCTGGGGGAAGGTGCAGAGCTCTGAATGGATGGGTAACTGGCTGGAAAGAGGATGGACAGGCAACAAACACTCAACTCTCTTCGTCTCCAGAGCGGGGCTCTGCAACCCTAAAAAGGATGATCATCATCTATGCATGAAGTGCATGGAGATTAACAGTTGTCTTGACACATTTGTAAAGATTGTATCTATGTGTTTACCATAATGGCTGTGTTACAACTACTAAATGACAACTGTGAGCAATTGTGTGGCCCAGGGAATCAGCAATCACAACAAAAGTAAAGCATACAACTGCATGAACAAGAAGGGCTGCTTTAAAACATGCTTGTGAAAAATACTTTCGGGATTGTTAAACTAGGCCCCTTTTTGCTTCACCGGGCACCTGATCATGTTCACTGCTGCAGCAGAGCAAAACAACTTCAAGAAACGTGCCACTCACTCAGCATTTAAAGAATATGCATTAAAACTTGTCGAGTTGGAAGTGCTGATGCTACAGTGCAGGATTTTTTTATCTTTTGTTTCAAGTTATTTTTCGTCTGGATGCATTGCTATTGAGCAATAAATGTATTTAAAATAGACATCAAACAATGCTTTGAACAGACCAAAAATAAAATAAAAAAGGTTAGCACCAATGGACCAACCAACTGTTGAGGCCAGAAAATGTTGTAAAGGACTTTTCAATTTTTTTGGCAATACAACAGAGAAATTGGCTCAAATATGAAAAAAGGAGACACCACTGTAATTCAAATACAAAGATCAAAGAGTTGAATAAGAAAACTGGGTGTCAGAAGCTGCCCAGTGCATTGAAGATTTACTTGGGCCAAATGATGTAAACAACTGCAATAACATATCATTGTCTGTGAGAAGCACCAAATGGATATGATTAGATGTAGTCTAGGCTGTAGTGCATGCATCTGGGAAAAGTATGTCACTAATAATGTGTTATGTACATAGGAACCCACTTCAACCAAAGCTATGAAGCGATCTGTGACATTAGAGCTGGGTCAGATACATAGACTGTGTATGAGAAGTGGACCTTGCCACCTTGATGTCACCCTTTCGTTTTTCAACCTTTTGTTTGAAGTCTCACATTGGTCGTTTTGGCAGCCACCATCTTTTTTTTCCCTCTTTTTGGTGCTGGAAGTGACCATATTTGGACAAATAGGTCAATACCTTTCTATCCTGGTTGACAGGTCACTATGGTAACAACATGCCAATCACAAGTAGTCAGACTTCAAAGCATGCTCTTTTATGCCTTCAAATAAAATAAAATATACCAGACATCAGATCATTTATGCATTCAATTACTAACGTGCGTTATTGAAGGAGCCTTGGAACTAGCAAATGAGACCATGACAACATGGAGAAAATGTATATTTAGGTAATATTTTGACTGGGAAGTGTGGTATTTCGTTCATCTGGTTGTGAAGTTAAAAAGACTTCCGGCCATTAGAAAAAAATAGTTTATATGGCCACCTCTTAAATACAGTCTATGGCTGGAAAATGATTAAATGCTTAGTAATCAATTCATAATTCAATCATAAGAAATAAGACAAAAAAACTAAACTGGAAGAAGTGGACCTAGCCAACTTAATGACCAGTTGGGTTTTCGAAACTAAACTAAACTCCCTCCTCAAACAGGAAAAACATTTTATAACTCTTTTGTTTTATAATTAAATTTGAAGTTTTGACTGGGCCAAAACATGTTTGGTAAAAATGATAAAAAGCCTCCAAACCCTTAAAAACATGATATAGTATATATATATAGTGATCCAGTTAATTCACATCTTATCAATAGATTTTCTTTGGGTTACTATTGGCAGCTTCTTAAAACTTGGATCTTACACCAGAGCCACAGCTTCAGAAAGGCAACAGAATAAGACCCAGAGCCAAGCAGGGGAACGATTATCTGATGCACTGGGGCAATTTTGTCAGAAGTGTCAACTCTCTAGGTAACACACTTAGAAAAAAAGGACAAAAAAAATACATCAACAAATACTATGGTTTCCATTTTGCACTTTAAAACGTGCTGCAGTGCACAACAACTCACCACCATGATTGTCTATCCATTCCCAGATTGAGTTTAGGTATTACGTTGCCATAGATGTATCTATTTTTGTGCTAAGAATGTGAAAGAAAATAATATTTACGGATTGACGATGATGCTGTCTAATTAGTTTTCTACTATATCATTATACAGGGAACATTTTCATAGGGAATAAAAGATATATATGTTTGATTTGTTGCCTTATTCTTTGAGACTCTTGATATAGTTTATACACATTATATAAAAAATAATCATGGGTTTTTCATATTATCATCAGACCAAAATGTACAAACCAATATTATTTAA
The DNA here is from genome assembly GCF_963930695.1 of Labrus bergylta. Taxonomy (NCBI): domain Eukaryota; kingdom Metazoa; phylum Chordata; class Actinopteri; order Labriformes; family Labridae; genus Labrus; species Labrus bergylta. Next base: position 19,431,698 of record NC_089196.1, read on the forward strand.
ATTTTACAGCTGTATGAAAATGTTTATAGTCTATTGAATGTTCTATTTCCATTGTACTGTACTTTGATACTTGCCTTTGGATCTTGCAAAATAGTTTATTGACCATGTGATATCTGTTCATTGTCACCACCTGATGTTCTTCTTCTATGTCTGTGGTATTGTATTTCACAAATAAAATCTCATGACGACTGTGTTGGGTATGTGAAATCATTTTCAAATCATCAACTCTTCAATCGGGCTGCTTGAGGTGTCTCTATGAATTGCTGTATTGATTGACAACCTGCCATTTTAAGATTAAAATCTATAGAAAGTGATGGTTTTGTTGAATCTCTGGATTGCCTTTTTCTATTCGTAGATGCCCTTTTGCCCCGCTTGGTGTTTTGGACCCCATCTGCCTCATTTTCTCAAAAACACTGGTATAAATAATCCAGGTCCAGGCACTCAGGATGGTTGAAAAATATAAAGGCCTTTAATTCAATGGGCTACAACATTAAAAAACACCAACGCGTATCGGCTTGTGCCTTCTTCAGGGTGCAGTGAAACACTGGCTGAATCTCAATGTCCTCCCTAACCCCTTATTGACTTAATTGACATCACCTGGAAAGTGATTGAGTGCATGAGGCTGTGAGGGCTCCAATGGTTAAATACAAATGGGACAGCACTTTGCAACTTCTCTGTAACCATGACTGCATGATGTCATGTAGCAAGAGCTCATTTTACGTTTTTTACTTTTACTCACTCACAGCCATGGCGCTTATAAAAAGTTTTACTCAATATAGGCCTATACATACATTTCTTCATTGTGGGATAAATAAAGGTTTATCTTATCTTATATAAATATAACGGGACTAATATGCTCTCTTTCTCTCTTATTTTTGTTTAAAGCCTCACAGTAGATTTCTGAATTAGCTGTAGATTCCAAATATACTTTTTTAGTAGACTATAAAGAGAGCGTGGTTTCACCTGCTTTTTTACTGTGTCTACCTTTTTTCCGTTTTATGCCGTTTGTTTACCTTTCAATTGTTGTGGGCTTCCCCGGGGAATGTTTCACGTCACAATGTTATGAAATTAGATTTGCGATGGTAACATGACTTCATGGACTAAGACACGACAACAACATTTGGGCTTTCCACCCTTGGGGTGTCATACTGCTCTGATTCACAAAAAAACATCAAAATCTCCATTTAAGGTGCTTTCTGTATTACCATCTATTTCTATCAATTACATTGCACAGTTTTCTATTATTTTCATTTTGATGTACCGGTATGTTCCCCTCTTGCCTCAAATACAATTTCAATGTCACAGATGTCAATTCTGCATACTTAATCAAAAATGTGATTAATAATGTTTGAAACTATAACAGTCCTGTGGAATCACATACTGTAAAAGTAAAATGATGATGCTTCAGGTTATTGATGCCAGAAATAAAAATAGATAAAAAGAAGAAATCCAAGCAGCTGATAAACATGCTGTGCATGCTGAGTGTACAAGACAAGCTGAAATTTCTCAATTCAAGTTAAGCAATTAGTAAGCAATAAAATAAAGCAACTAAGTAATTGCCTTTGCAGATATCTGCACACCAGGGATTTATGAAGATGATGTTAGAAGACCGTTTTTTTTTCTGCCTTGCCCCATACATTTTTCAGCATGTTATGCTCTACATGGTTTCACATGGTAGCACAAGCCCTTGCTAGAATGAATAACGGTTTTGTCATTCCCAGGGGGGAAGGACATTGGAAAAGTATTTCATTTTCTTGTGTGAACATAAGGTAATCAAAAGAGAAAAACTGACATGATATTTATCTTTTTTGTGCGCAACATAAAACACCTTGGAGAAAAAAGGAAAAACACCCAGTGAGCAGCCTCCAATGACCAGCGAACCATTAGAGGGACCTGATGATCAATGGAGGTCAGAAAAGGAAGTTCTTTATGAATACAGAAATCATGAATGAAGAAGAAGAAGAGGTATTAAATATTTCTACATGGAGGTGATGGCGCACCAAAGTAAAAAGCTTTGTTTTTTCAGAAACGAAGCCATATTTATCTCTTAATTCTCTGAGGGATCAGTGACTCGTGGTTACTTTATGACAACAACAACAATAGGCAACAGGTTTTGGGAATCATTGGTGCCTTCATGCATCCAGGGACAATCTTTCTCCCTTTTAAAGCCAGAGGGCTTTTCTTTTGATATTTTGATGCTTCTTTAAAAATACCAAGCCAAGGTTTGACCAAAGCTTTGTTACGACCACAGAAAACTGTCTCCAGGAACTAGGCATCAAGGAGGGGATTAATCCTTTTCCCCAGCATGAACTTTTAGAGGAATATCAGGGGGTACTCAGTGCATTTTAACTGCAGTGAACAGGTTCCAGATAAAGTCCTAAGGACTAATTACCTCCCTGTAAGAGGAGTAGTACTTCATTAACTTTCTGGAACTCAAGGAGTGAGTCGCAGTGCTAAAGATTTCTAATTGGTTGAAAGATTAAAGTATTCAGAACAATCTTTGGCAAGTCAGCAGACCAATTTCCTTAATCTTTGTGTGTTAAAGAGGTCATATTACGCCCTTTTTGGGGTTCGTATATTTAATCTATGTACCTACTTTTGTACGTTCACAATAGCTAAAGTTTAAAAAAAGTGTCTGTTTTCATGCACTGCTCCTCCTTGCTCCCTCTACGCTCTGAGTCCGTCAGCTACACTTTGTTGAGCCCACACTGTTAGACCCCACGTCTGCTCTGATTGGTCTGCCGATCCGCTCTGTCGTTATTGGTCAGTTGCTCAGCACGCTTCTCGCAAATTTCAACATGAGCTGCAGGGCTTGCCACAACGAACCAATGGACTTAGATCAGTGATCTCACTGACAATGATGCCGCACTGACAAATTTTTTTCAAGGGGGGCTAGAACCGAGCGTTACATGCAGCTAATGCTACAGCTAACAGGAGGACGTAGGAGAAGCCGCTTTTCCATGGACTTTGAATTTTTGCACATAGATGTGCCTAAACATGCACAGGACACTTGGAAAACACACTAAAGAGCATATAAAACCAGAATATATAATAATAATATAATATATAATATAATATGGGACCTTTAAGACCTCATTGAAAATGCAACAACGAGCTGTAGGAAACTTTAGCATTTCATGGAAAGTAGATTCTGAGGCTGAAAAAATCTCAGGTACTTCTAGTGGAAACACAGATTTTGATCATTTCTCAAATTCTGGCATGGGCTCAATTGCTGCTAGAGGAAGGAAATCTTTTCAACACTCAGGATGATATCGAGGAGCCATATGAACCCTTAGAGGAAGTTTCTGAAAATGGGCAATTGAGCATGTTTTCCTCTCTACCGTGCCTAAATAAGCACTGGAGCTAAGGTGATATGGTGCAGCACCAGTGGTAATTGAATTAATGTATGAAAGGGAGAAAGAAAGAGAAAATAAGAGAGCAAGTAAAAGTTTGTTCACGGCTTCTTCCACAGCATAAAAGAAAAAACTAATTTACACTGAATGCAAATATTCTCATGAGAAGAAAAACAATTTTCATGCAGGAAAACACTGACTGTTAAACGCTAATTGCTTGATTGTTTGCTAGTTTGGTGCATAAACGTGTGTTTACACATGCACATGTTCCAAATGAAACTCCATCACAAATAAAAATACATTACGTTCTTCTTTCAGCCAGTTATTTTGGTTGTCCACTCTCCTGGGCATCTGAGCAGATCATTATCAGTTCCCTATAAGGTGCGAAACACATTTGCACTAAGAATCGTCAAGGGGCCAGCTAGTGTTTGCCAATCAAATTAGACTGCCCAGGCTGCATACTGATTGTGGTTGTGTGATCTAAACATGCAGCAGATTTTCAGAAATGACATTACTGGAATTTGTCTGATTGCATATTGCAGCATCAGATCATATTGTTTTCAGCTGGCACATTAGCAGTCACTGGCCACACTTTGATTTCCCAATGAGAGAGTGAGGGATTAAAAGATCGGGTTCTCACAGACATTTCTCATCTAGTACTGATGAGCCTGTTTAGCCTCTAAAGATGAAAACGATGGTTCTGAGATAAGTACAAGTATATTCTTTCAATCTAACATTTCACGGATAGAGAAATAACTGTTTAAATTGGCTTTTTCAAGTCATTATAATCCACAGTAAATGATAGCAAACAAAGGTTCAGAGTACAAACCCATTTAGGGAAGATCGAAGTCATCACTTGTATTGATTTAAGTAACTGTGGACCACAAATGAATAGGGATCCTTAGAAAAATAGATCCACTTTACTTTCTCTATACTCGAGTCAGCTGTAGACTTTGTGTGCTTGAAACTAAAAATGCAGTGTTAAAATTATAAACCTCTCTTCCAGATATTTACCATATTTTTGTCCAAAAGTTTGTCACAAAGCAATTCTTGAATCAGCCAAAAGTAAGAAAGTTAAAAACATGAGGCAATTTCTTTCTTCAATCTCTTTTTTTAAGTCTGGGCACAAAAAGCAGCAATGATTTAGCACTACAAAGCACAGATTTTGCACTGTTTCAAACTTGTTTTTCTTTTTAGTTCATTTTACAAATCCTGTGAAATGGGAAAGAGGGAGATTGTTTAGTCAATACTTCATATCTTTGGTCAGGATCAACTGTGAAGCTTAAGGCAGATATTTCATACCTCTGCACCAAACACTGTTGAAATATGATGATTGAACAAAACATTAGGGAACTTGCACGGTAGGGTGACTCTAAAACAACAACGATGGAAAGCAGGGTTTAAATGCAAACTGGCCTGGAGCCAGGCAAATTGACATAAAGATGCATCAGAATTATTTCAAAATGTAAAAAAATAAAAAAAAACACACTTACAGCTGGATGAATCGTTCTTGATTGTTATTGGTGTTCAAAGTTGGACTAAAGAAATGGTTCAGTTGACAAAGTCGCAAAAACATAGTTGATGCTCAAATACATTTTGCTTTCTCTGCCAGAGATGAAGCTTAGGAAAGATTCACATAACCCACTGGAAGAAAGTTGAATTCAAGCTTTTCTGGTTGCCCAATTGAAGCTAACTTTATAAACTCATTTAGTGAGACTTTATCACCTATCTTTCTGCTACATGGGTAGTATTCATTGATAAAATAACACCTGCCTGCTGCCTTATAACAGTCAAACATATCAGTCAGTGTGAATCTTTCCTGTGAAAATGTTAACAAAGGCTCCTCCGGTCTACTTGTTGTTAATTACCTCGTCTAACACTGATCTGGTTGCAGCAGAGACAGGCAGTAAAATAATTATGCAGAACTGACCAGTTAAAAGTCATGGCAGTAGCTTTTAACTTTTTTTAAACACAATGTTAAAACAATGTTCAAAGTAGAAACACTGGACCAAAAGTGACTACTTTAGTAAAGTTATGGTGAATTTAAGGTTCTTCAGACTCATTGTCCTATGTCCATTAACTTATCCATACCTTAATTCTAGGGCTATCTACAACCATATATATTCTTCAAAGAAATATGAGAACATCTGTTTTTAGGTGGATGTTATACAAATATATAGGCTCTATGCAGCACAACAAAGGGGCATCTAATGTTATGCAACTTTATACTTAGAATTTGGCGCATCATGTCTGTCCAACTAAGGCTACCACTCAGGGAAGACGAAGAGTAATCATCAGACTTCCGGAAAATCAAATATTATTATGATGATCATAGATGTCATTCTAAGTTGACCCATATGTCAAGGTCAGTTTGATCATGTGGGTGAGGGTCTGGGGACCTAAATGTAGCCATCAGAATTGGACTTGATGGAAGCAGGTGCATCATTCATTTCTGATGATGAGCCAGCTGCAGCTGCCAGCAGTTTCTTTATGTTCTCTTCTCATGGTTTATTCATTATGTCGTTTATTTTATGAGGGTTCTTTTATCACAGGAGGAAAGGCGCCGATGTTTTGGTTTTCCAGTTGAAATGTGACGAAGTTGTTGTGTTACAGTACATACCCCTCAAAGCTGTGCGGTTACCGAAAGAACAAAGAAGAAGAAGAAAGAACAAGTCTAATAAACATTTGTTGTTGTTGTTTTTTTAAAATAAGAAATACATCTACTTTTGGATGCTTAATGAGTGCACAATTTGCTCGTTTGTTATTATGTATTGGATCAGTTGCTTCCTGACCACAATATGATGTCACAAACAGCCTGTATATGCTTACACAGGACTGAAAAGATGTTTAATTGAGCCACATGAGTGTGAAATCTCATGCAAACGGAATTTTTAATTTGCTTTCACACAAGGAACCGCTCTGTCAGAGTTGCTGTGAAGCTTTGCAAGACATTTGATTTAAGGTATCATGTAACTTCCTATTCAGACGAAAAGGCTGAGAGGTGCTCCTGAATTAATGAGACCTTGAAAAAAAGGCTTAATCATTCCATCTTTACAAAGCTCTTAATTAAAACCTTAAGGTCAAAGCAAGCTAGGGGCCGGGGCTAGTCAATTCCTTGCACAGTTAGTAATACGTCAAATATATGGAGCATTGGGCTTAACATTAAGAGACATGACCCTCTGCCTGCCTGTGGCCATCAAACCAGTCAGGTCTCCCTGTAGGGATGGATTATATCCTACAAAAGCAGAGTCGGAGGCTCAGCGGCTCTGTGCTGCAGAGGAGACAGGCAGTGATGCTTCAGAAGGCGGTCACACAAGGTACTGATGGATTACAGAGTGACTACAGATTCAAAGCATTGTCTAGTATGTGTGCATCTTCAAATTCAGGGTTAGGGCCTCCGTTTTTGCAAAAATTTACTCTTATAGATCCTTGATATTTAACAGATTAACACCTGCTTCTGAAACAATGAGATTACACCACTTCTTGCACCAACAGCTGAACAGAGAGCAAGATTATTCTCCCGCTGGACTGTAGCAAAGAATAGAGCAGTAGTTTAACAGGTTGGTGGAACTTTTTGCTATATGGTCAGAACTGCATTTTTGATCAGACAACTTGTGACTTCAATGAGCAAAGGCAGGAAGAAATCAAATTGGTGCCATCATGTGATATCCCAGCATAGCTCCGAATATCCTCAGCACCTTTTTTCAGTTCTTCTGGGAGTATTACTGCATTTAAGATATATAATGCTGTTTTGCATGGCTCCAGAGGTAGCTGTGTGAAGTATGCTAAAATCAACCAGGTGATGTCAGTTACTTAAAAGTTGGTTTGAGCTGAAAAACTGTTAGATTTATAACAAAACATATGCTCTTTGTTGCTGCCTTTAGGCTAGTGGCCCAAGGGCTATGTAAGATAGCTGCCAGCAACATACACATCTCCAAGAGATATGTTCACAGTCAAGACTCATGAGGCTGTCAAAGAAGAACTGTCCATCACAGTCAGTAAAACAGTTGTTTGAACCAGATAACTCTGTGGTTCAACTAAAAACTAGAAATCACTTTAACCCTGATCCTAAACACCAACAAAAAAAACCCTCAACAACAACCATCAACAACAACAACAACAATCAAACAGGAAGTCACACAAAATGTAGATTATAAAAAAGACGAAATTGAGGTGAAACTTTTCACTTTCTGCCTTTGTGTTTACATTTCAGTGTCATTAAAATGTAGTTATATCCTTGCCATTTTTCATTTTGCCATATGCTAATGATGCAATTATTTTCTTCATAAGCCTGGCAGCAGTTCAGCACTTGATTTTCCTCCCTCTTCAAACTGAAGTATTATCACTGCGTTCTGTCCACATCTGGCAATCACACTGCAATGATCTACAGTATAGACATAATGCTTAATGTCATTGATTTGTAATTACAATCAATGCTATATGTTTCCATCACAATCTAGCCTGTCAGAGTTCAGTGTGCCATGTTTCTGTCTGTCTCTGCGATTGTCTCCTGTGGCATTATCATTCCCGTCATGGCTGTGGACCGGAGCCAAGAGTTTGATTGGATCAGGAGTCGCCGAACTTCCAGTTTTAATTGAATTGAAGCTGCTCTCTCCCCGGGAGTCTCCCAGCAGCCTGTGGGTAGCAAATACTAAGCAGAACATTAGGAATATGTATGAGATGGTTAGGGTGCATTAACTGGAGGCTTAAAAGTGGTTAAAAGACAGTGAATATCAATATATCTGGGTTTTTTTCTTGGACAATTTTGTGATGAGAATACATGGAGCTTGATTTCAGACTGAGAAACAAAATATAAAAAACCCAATAGAAACAATAGGGTCTAAATACACTTTTACCAAAAAAAAGTGAAGATAAATAAGTCTCATCTAATCTAAAATATGGAAGCTGTGCCATCCTCTGATGACACATTTTTTATCAATTCATATTGATTGTCAAATCCTTTCCACTTTTTTTTTTTTTTTTTTTTTTTTTTTAAATCTTTTTGATGTTTTACACTCCACATGAAAAATTGCCAGGCTGGAAAGTACTTATTAGTTTTTTTTTTCTCCCCCCCAAAGAAGCCTGGCATCACTCTCTGCCATGTTCCCCCCTCTGTTTGACAGCTTGGAGGCAGCTCGATCATCCAGCTAACTATCACGGCTAAACATGTTTTCCCATCAGCGCCTGTGGAGAATTCTCAGAAGCTCAGTGGCTTCCAGTTCTGCTTTTGCTGTATCCAAATAAACACAAACACATCAGAGCATGCAGAAAAACAGAGGTCACATGAGGGTACTCATAGGGAGTTTTTGGAAATGAGACATAGTTTCTATTCAGAATGAATAATGTTTTTCTGTGTATTTGCACATCGCGCGTGGTTTCATACCAACGATCAATTAGCGTGGCTGTACTTGTACTCCTGGAATCTTACACACTGAAAGGCTCTCATACTTTTGTCAGAACACATCTCAGACAGAATGAGTCCTTAACGTTTCAAACTGATGAAAGTCTATATGCTAGTGGATCTCGGCTACTCTTCTGTAGAATAGCCTAAAACAGCCTTAATAGTTACAGGCTCAGTCCAATCGTCAGAATTTATTTTCAGAACAAAGGAAAAAATCAAACAAAAAGTCACCTATTACAAGAGATTTAATAGAAGGCTTCTACCTTCATTCAGAGTATGATAGTCATATAGGTTTGAGGTATGTCATTTTCCTTACACTGATAAAAGGTGACAATATAACAGCAGCACAAGTTCAGAAGGGTCTAAAATCTGCAGATCTTAACTTGGTTAGCCAAGGTTAATAGTTAGCGGCCAGCAATATAGCAATATAGCCGCGAGACGGTTCTTGCCAACAGGCCGGTCTTGTGTCGTGGCGGCCAGCGGCCACAGCAGCCTAAACACAAGACCATCCTGTCGGCAGCAGCCGTCTCGCCACTCTATTTAGGTTTTTTTCCCCATTATCAGCTTTCTCCATAGAGCCTGTTAGCATAGCTTCCTAGCAACATGGCGAATGTTAAGTTTCGATTCTGGGAGTGAGTTCCCACCCACTGATCTGTGATTGGTCTGTAGCTTCAGTGGTCGAAAATATGACAAACTAGCGTTGTAGTTTCACCCCGCTAACCACAACAGCTTCTAGTGACGCAAAAATCGTAATTTTGCGTCACTGGAAGCTCCTTTTCAGACTTAGAAATACAAAGATTTCCCATCTCAGGGGAAAATGAGAGCAGGATGCACGACCATTCAAAATCACTACCAGGTTTCTAATGATACAAAGCTTAATGCAAATGGGTGAAGTATCCCTTTAATGACCTCTTCTTTAGGCCTTTATCAGGTTTTCTGCTTGAACCAAGGTTACTGTTATAGATAAAGTGTCAGGATGAAGTGTCCTTGAGATAGGTGCTTAACCCCTACCTGCTCACACTATGAGCTGGACTGTAATCCACTACAGCTCAAGTAGCCTACCATTTGTATTGGTTAGACTACACTCACTGTGGGTCAGATTTATAGTGGTGTCTAACCTTGGATTATAACAGGTCTTCAAATAATATAAATGGTCTATAATATAAATATCACAAATATTAAACTCAATCCTTCTATTTCGGGTCTCTTGGTGACTCTGGATTAAAATCTAAAACTAAGGATAATTGAGAAACCTTCAGGTAGGCTTATTAAAATGTGATACAGAATTGTTTTCATCAATTATGCTGCCAGTAACTGAACAATATCGTAATTTACTTTAGAAAATATCATGGATTAAATGGAGGTTCTGACTTAAATGCATTATTGAAATTGTCCTTTTACAGATACTTCACACCGTTGATATCCGCATCAGTTAAAACATTTAACAGATCTATTGTATTCACTGTGCTTGTCTATAATTTAGCTGTATAGTGTTGGTATTAACTGTTACTTGCTAAATTCACTAAGGCCACATGATTTGACAGGCATATTGATGGCGTTATGGAGTAGTTAAATATAATCTGTAATAGTGAAGGATTTACAACCTCCTAATATGAAATTGATTAATGGAGGAAATATTTTTGCTGGCAATAGTCTTGGATATATATATTTTTCTGAGTAAGAAGCTGTAGCCAGACTGGAAAGATGTTTCTGTTTGCCAACAAAAAAAATTGTTGAATAGGAGCTCTGCAAAGCCAATCTTCACATGTTTGTTTTATTTCTTCACACGCAGCACTCAATTCTAAAACATATAGTTACTGTGGTTATATTGACAACATGATATCACATTATTTATCACGATGTCTGACACATTAGCTGTGTGTTTTCTTAAAATATGTGTCAAAAGACAAACTGTCACTTGGTAATTTTCTTCTTTTGTGTGCAGGGAAGATAAGTGAATTAGGAATAAGTATTTCATAATTCGTCCTTGTATTAATTGTGGCACCAGTCGATATTTGGTCTTCGACAGACACCATTGTAATATGTAGTTCTAGTTTGAAGATAAAGCACCTAACATAAAATTAAATACACTTTTATCAAAGTCAGAAAGTTCTCCATTAGGGAGAGTTTGCCTTTTAATAGAAAGGCAAACCGGCATTGGTGTCACCTTAGTTAGGTTGTATTTATCACTAAGTTTTTCACAAACATAAACTACACAAACAAACAACATAATGAGAGCACACTGGGCAATAGATGGGCTCTTTGTAGTTAATCTTTGGTAATTGTAGTTTTTAAACAGCAGACCAAATTACATCTGTGTTATCGGCCTATTATGGTGGCCCTGAAGTGCAAAACACAACAACAAATAAGAAAACACAACCACAAATAAGGAAACACAACAACAAATCAAAAAACCTAACCACAAATAAGAAAACACAAAAACAAATCAAAAAACACAAACACAAATCAAAAAACACAAACACAAATCAAAAAGCACAAATCAAAAAACACAACCACAAATCAAAAAACACAAACACAAATCAAAAAACACAAACACAAATCAAAAAGCACAACCACAAATCAACAAACACAAATCAAAAAACACAACGACATTAACTTAAACCATAAAAGGTAGGTACCTGCAGTCGACAAGGATCGTTGCTGACTGGACGAACGCAATGTCAGTCTTTTTAACCGGACATTAATGCTTCATACGCCTTTGGAGCCAGGCAGAGAAATGTCAACGAAGTAAGCCGCGATTTAAAATGCATGATGTGTTGCCCAAATTGTGGCAAAGAGCTCCCAGAAAATGTACGGCCGTGGTTTGCAGTGGTTGTGGCAAGAGGTTACGAGATTTTACATCCATTAAGAGTGATTGTATTATCCCCTGTGACTGCTGATAAACATTGTTTGACTCTGAGGCAGTCACTTACAGACCTGGGGCCCGTTTCTGAAAGAAGGTTGAACAAACCCTCAGTCTAACCCTGAGCTCTGCGTCACCCTCAGGTGGGAAACTCTGAGTTTTCGGTTCCAGATCAGCAGATTTGAATTAGTTAAATCAACTCTGAGTAGGTCCACTCGGTGTTCAGCGCGTGCACCACGACGATAAAAAGCCAACATGAATGGAGCCCTGATACTACGATTTACCATGGCAACAGGTGACAAAAAAGAGATCCTCGTACTTTAACCATCTCGAAATACATCAATATCTTCATGTGGCCACAGGCTACGGCGAATATGAACAGGTTTTAAGAAGGAACAAAAAAGTAAAACTGCTGCAGCGCAGCGGCAAAGGAGAGAAAAGTGGTGAAAGAGAAAACAGCTGCTCATTAAGTCTATTAATTTAATATTTAATCAGAATTATAATATTGCAGGTCAAAACTGATGGAATGGTAGGCTATTAAACCTACAATTTATTTTCATTAAGATGCAATCCAGCAGAAGAAAATCAACTTTTAAACAGCTCAAAATGAAATATAATAACATAATAGGCTCATATAGATTTATAGTTAACTTCATTCAGAGTTTATTTGAATGTGCATTAACTTTATCCGTAACATAAAGCTGTATTCACACACATAGGCTAAATGTCCTCTCACCTTCATCCTGTTTAGTTTATAAATTAACATCTCCCGACGTTAATGTAGCCTAGGCTTTAATTCTCTATGGAGTAATGCAGCCCCTTCATAACGACTTAAAGACATGCCATGTTCGATAAAATAGTTTGTTTTATACTCTGTAATAGGCTATTGCCATCCTAACACATCATATTAAAACAACCTGGATTTTTATTCAGACAAACGGTGAATCTTCACTAACACGGCGTGATACGGACCGAATGAAAGAATGAGGAAATGAAACGGCGTTTCTGGCTCTGAAAGAGGGCGGAGACCGAGAGAAACTCGGGGTTCACTGAAGAAAACCTGCTCCCGACCAGGTTAGGTTCACAGACTCAGTTACCATAGTAACTGACTCAGAGGTAAAGTAACCTCACCCTCTGAAACGGGCTGGAGTGACCCCTCTTTCTCGGGTTTGAGTGACCTCCTCTTCTGAAACGGAATACCCAGAGTTTCCCTCATTTCAGGGTTAACTGACTCAGAGTTTACACAAAACCTTCTTTCAGAAACAGGCCCCAGATCTATTAATGTATTTAGATGTTTTCAAACCTTGGAGACGGTCCACACTTCACGGTTCTTGTCCTGATTTTAGCTCCTTGTTTTTTAATTTGCTGTGTCTTTGTTTTCATGGCTTACTTTCATTAAAAAAAAAATGCTATGACATTTTATTTACTAACAAATATGATGTATTCTGCATTTTTTTCCAGCAACATATGTTGGTTTTCAATAAATAAAACAAATACCTTTATGAGGGTAAAATACTGGTGTGTACAGATGTCAATTGTGTAATTTGTTGTGAATTATTTAGCTTGTGACTTCTGTAGCATTAATGCACAGAATCTGCTGTTAACATGGCATACTATACAAGGAAACTGTCTACTAGATGTTCTACATGTAGTGTAAATAGTGATATCAGTTCACACAGAATAAAATATTGTGTGCTTGCAAGAATTCCAGTTACCAAACCTGAAAATTGAAAGTACCACATTTGAGAATTTTGGTAGATCGTCCTTTTATTAACAATTAAAACCCTTTATGCCACTTATATGTCAGTTCACAATTAAGACTCAGTAGTTCCCAAAATATAAGCACTTACAGTCCAATCAGTAATGTATGTAATGTAAAGCCATCTCCTGCTAAAACAGAAACATTTTTTCTCAGCTATAGGTTCACTGTAACATGGAATATGTGGTAAGGGCTTCAGTATAGTCCACATCTATAGCCCAGCTATTTTGTGGCTGCTGTAATGTCAACGAAGTAAGCCGCGATTAAAATGCATGATGTGTTGCCCAAATTGTGGCAAAGAGCTCCCAGAAAATGTACGGCCGTGGTTTGCAGTGGTTGTGGCAAGAGGTTACGAGATTTTACATCCATTAAGAGTGATTGTATTATCCCCTGTGACTGCTGATAAACATTGTTTGACTCTGAGGCAGTCACTTACAGACCTGGGGCCCATTTCTGAAAGAAGGTTGAACAAACCCTCAGTCTAACCCTGAGCTCTGCGTCACCCTCAGGTGGGAAACTCTGAGTTTTCGGTTCCAGATCAGCAGATTTGAATTAGCTAAATAAACTCTGAGTAGGTCCACTCGGTGTTCAGCGCGTGCACCACGACGATAAAAAGCCAACATGAATGGAGCCCTGATACTACGATTTACCATGGCAACAGGTGACAAAAAAGAGATCCTCGTACTTTAACCATCTCGAAATACATCAATATCTTCATGTGGCCACAGGCTACGGCGAATATGAACAGGTTTTAAGAAGGAAAAAAAAGTAAAACTGCTGCAGCGCAGCGGCAAAGGAGAGAGAAGTGGTGAAAGAGAAAACAGCTGCTCATTAAGTCTATTAATTTAATATTTAATCAGAATTATAATATTGCAGGTCAAAACTGATGGAATGGTAGGCTATTAAACCTACAATTTATTTTCATTAAGATGCAATCCAGCAGAAGAAAATCAACTTTTAAACAGCTCAAAATGAAATATAATAACATAATAGGCTCATATAGATATATAGTTAACTTCATTCAGAGTTTATTTGAATGTGCATTAACTTTATCCGTAACATAAAGCTGTATTCACACACATAGGCTAAATGTCCTCTCACCTTCATCCTGTTTAGTTTATAAATTAACATCTCCCGACGTTAATGCAGCCTAGGCTTTAATTCCCTGCGGAGTAATGCAGCCCCTTCATAACGACTTAAAGACATGCCATGTTCGATAAAATAGTTTGTTTTATACTCTGTAATAGGCTATTGCCATCCTAACACATCATATTAAAACAGCCTGGATTTTTATTCAGACAAACGGTGAATCTTCACTAACACGGCGTGATACAGACCGAATGAAAGAATGAGGAAATGAAACGGCGTTTCTGGCTCTGAAAGAGGGCGGAGACCGAGAGAAACTCGGGGTTCACTGAAGAAAACCTGCTCCCGACCAGGTTAGGTTCATAGACTCAGTTACCATAGTAACTGACTCAGAGGTAAAGTAACCTCACCCTCTGAAACGGGCTGGAGTCACCCCTCTTTCTCGGGTTTGAGTGACCTCCTCTTCTGAAACGGAATACCCAGAGTTTCCCTCATTTCAGGGTTAACTGACTCAGAGTTTACACAAAACCTTCTTTCAGAAACAGGCCCCAGATCTGTTAATGTATTTAGATGTTTTCAAACCTTGGAGACGGTCCACACTTCACGGTTCTTGTCCTGATTTTAGCTCCTTGTTTTTTAATTTGCTGTGTCTTTGTTTTCATGGCTTACTTTCATTCGAAAAAAATGCTATGACATTTTATTTACTAACAAATATGATGTATTCTGCATTTTTTTCCAGCAACATATGTTGGTTTTCAATAAATAAAACAAATACCTTTATGAGGGTAAAATACTGGTGTGTACAGATGTCAATTGTGTAATTTGTTGTGAATTATTTAGCTTGTGACTTCTGTAGCATTAATGCACAGAATCTGCTGTTAACATGGCATACTATACAAGGAAACTGTCTACTAGATGTTCTACATGTAGTGTAAATAGTGATATCAATTCACACAGAATAAAATATTGTGTGCTTGCAAGAATTCCAGTTACCAAACCTGAAAATTGAAAGTACCACATTTGAGAATTTTGGTAGATCGTCCTATTATTAACAATTTAAACCCTTTATGCCACTTATATGTCAGTTCACAATTAAGACTCAGTAGTTCCCAAAATATAAGCACTTACAGTCCAATCAGTAATGTATGTAATGTAAAGCCATCTCCTGCTAAAACAGAAACATTTTTTCTCAGCTATAGGTTCACTGTAACATGGACTATGTGGTAAGGGCTTCAGTATAGTCCACATCTATAGCCCAGCTATTTTGTGGCTGCTGTAATCCATTTTCTTTCACAGCCTGTTGTAGATAAACCTGAATGTGTGGGTCACCGCATGAATCAGTTGTTTGCCTGGCCTCCGGAAACACATTTAGTTCCCTGTCTTCAACAGCAAATCCACAGTCCCTTGAACCAAACCTGAAAATTCAGACAATTATAGAATCATGAAAAGGTTTTTTACCCAGATATTAGAAATGTAGTTTGAAATGACCATTGTTAATAAGATGTGTTTGCTTGTTGATACAGAAATGTGAAAGTAAACAAAGGCAGGACAACTAGCCTAAAAATTATATTAAATACTATAATTTACAAAAAATATACAGTAATCCAAATATAGTTACCATAACGAGTGCAGTGCAATTTGTTATAATACAATATTCAGTTTATGATCATTTAACTCTGAGTTGATGTGGATTACCTGTGAGGCAACAAACAGAGTTTGTTTGGAATCCCTCCAGGACATGAGGCAAGTCTGGATGGTCGAATCCTGTGCTTGTTCCAGAGGTCCGTACATTCATCCAGGTCTTTCTGCAGAACATTACTGAAGCAGAATCTCAGTAAGCACTGGTGTTCATGGCAACCGTTGAAGTGTCCAGAGTCTCTTAGGTCTCCAAACAGGTCCATCCAAAACTGAGACCTAGGAATACATTAAATGCAAAGTTGTTGTTGTTTTTTTTACACACGAGGAGAAATGTTTAATTGATTCAATAATCTAGAGGGCTGAGATGAGGAATGTTATCAGCATTGAGTGGTCTGAAAACAATAATTCATTATAGTGAATATTGAAAATTGATCTGATCACGAGGCAATACATAGTTACATACCTTCCTCTTCTGAAAAAGGACCACCAGGACTCGCTACGCTGATTCCCTGTTGATGAGCCGTAACTGTGGCTTGACGAGCCTCCACAGTAGTCCGTATATGTGCATGGCGGAGGGTACATTGTATTGCTGCAATTGTCCCTGTTCTGTTCCAAGGTCAGTTCTTAATCTCATTGGGATCACACCAACACTTTTAATATACAATTAATATAATTGTGCGCGATGACAGATGGGTTGTTGTTAGTAGTTCCACAAACAAGCCACATTATTCCTCTCAAAAAGCCATCTATACATACTGAGACGGCCGATCCAAAGGGTTTCAGTTTGTCATAGCCATCTGCATGCCATCTGTAGTTCAGACTCATGGAATGATACGTGCATCTTGTAAACCTCCGGCGTGTTCTCAAAGCCGTCCCGTGAGGATTTAGTTGTTTCAACAAGCTCATTACTACTTCTCGTTTCACACGTAGTTTGTGTTTTTGTTGAAGGACTTGCCACATAGTCCGCAGCTCAGTCTGAATGGCACGTCTCACCTCGGCTAATGGAGAATAGTTCCGTCGTCTGTACAAACCTGCTTCTTTTGAACGTGTCTTTAGCGTACGGATACTAATATGAATGTTGTGAAAGGTTGACAGCATATCCAATATCACCTCATATGTATGGCCTGCATCAAAATATTCTCTTAGAGTAGAGAGTCTGAGGGTGCGTTCGAATTGTCCCTCCTATCTCCTTTCACTATCCACTTTACCTTAACCCCGGGGAAAACGTCATGAGGTTAAGGAAAGATGTTAGGAGAATTCATAAAGGACTTAGGGAAAGACGATCTCGTTGCTCTGACCATATTTCCACTAGGCCACGTCATTAAATGCGACGGGCCGGCAGAGGTTAATGATGTGGGTCCGCCGTGTTGAAACTACAATGTTCAGAAAATGGATGTTACGTTCCCTGTAGTTCTAGGGGATGCGGGGAACAACAAATTTAGATCTACCTGGACTCAAGGTGGAGACCAGAGTTTGGTTTCAAAAATAATAGTCGCTGTATTTAATGGTACAGGAAACACACAAGATGACCTGCTTTAGGTGCACCCACAAAGGTACACAAATTTAGAACAACTGCAACGGAGACGATCTGGCACTCCAGCAGCCTGCGCACACGGATATGACTCTTTGTCTTTCCCCCACTGCAGCCTGCACCCCGTGCCTTTTATTCATCGGCTGCATGCGTATACAGGTGATTCCACTTCTCCATCAGTCTCCCCCAGAGATGGGCGGAGCACCAACCTGTCCAGGAACTCAGAGAGGGAGGGGAGACACACACAGACAACACAACCCATAACAATGGACTACAAAAAACGCATCTAAAAAACTTTCCCCTGTGCCTTCTTACCGGTGAAATAATCCTAATAACCATAAGGTTGGGATTGAAATAAAAGAAATATAGATTACCAGGCTACGAGTAACAAAAGTGAAACCATCAGCTTCCTGTCCACTTGTGAATCAACATCAACATAAATATGATTGTATGAAATTAATTGTTACATTTAAGTAAGATATAACCTACACATAATATTTTAAGCATACAAATGTACAACTGCACACAGCATTTTTAAGTGAATGAAATATGTTGAATAAAACATCATCTGGATAAAAATGTCTCTTATCTTTTATCCCTTACATGATCTATGTCACTTTACAATCATTGTTCATTTCCGTGAACGGTCGGATGCGCAACTCGCTTTAAAGAGCCCATATTCTGCCCTTTTTGGGGCTCTTATATTTAATCTATGTACCTACTTTTGTACGTTCACAATAGATAAAGATTGAAAAAACTGTCTGTTTTCATGTACTGCTCCTCCTTGCTCCCTCTACGCTCTGAGTCCGTCAGCTACGCTCTGCTGATCCCACACTGTCAGAGACCCACGTGGGCCAAGCCTGCTCTGATTGGTCTGCCGATCCGCTCTGTCGTTATTGGTCAGTTGCTCAGCACGGTTCTCGGAAATGTCCCGCCTCTTTTACCATATTGGGAATGCAGCCACTGGCTCCGTCCAAGGGGAGCACTACTGTGCTACCGCAGGCTACGGCATATTGTGGGCGAGCTACAGAAGTTAACAGGCGTGAACAACATGAGCTGCTGGGTTTGCCACAACGAGTTAAGGTAAAGTGGATAGTGAAAGGAGTTAGAAGGGACAATTCAAACACACCCACCCAAATTCTCCGGTTTCGCTCATGTTTTGAAATCAACTCGCGGAAGCATGCTGCTTCCGGTTAAAAAGATGGACATTGCGTTCGTCCAATCAGCGACAATCCTTGTCGACTGCAGGTAACTACCTTTTCCGGTTTAAGTTAATTTCATTGTGTTTTTTGATTTGTGGTTGTGTTTTTTGATTTGTGGTTGTGTTTTGTGATTTGTTGTTGTGTTTTGTAATTTGTGGTTGTGTTTTTTGATTTGTGGTTGTGTTTTGTAATTTGTGGTTGTGTTTTGTGATTTGTTGTTGTGTTTTGTAATTTGTGGTTGTGTTTTTTGATTTGTGGTTGTGTTTTGTGATTTGTTGTTGTGTTTTCTTCTTTGTTGTTGTGTTTTGTGATTTGTCGTTGTGTTTTCTTATTTGTTGTTGTGTTTTGCACTTCAGGGCCACCGTAGACTATAGTGCAAAAGCAGTCAGATTCATTCATCATCGCTCCTGTCTTTTCTAATATTCTTATTCACACCCGTCATCCCATCTAGGTTTCATGTTATGGTACAAAGCAAATGAACCTTGGAGCTTAATAGATTTGATTGCTTCAAACTGAACTCAAAAGAATATTTTTGTTTATGCATGTTTGAATGTGGCAGGTGTTATATCCATACAAATTATATTGTAAATTCTAGTGATTAATACTGGATATGACCTTATTACAGATACCAGCAGGAAACCTTAGCTTTTGAAAATATGAGATTATCAAAATGTTCTCTACAGTTTGTCAAAACACAGCTACACAATTATGCAGAATGAATCTACAGTTGTATTGTTTCATTTCCCACAAAGAAGCAAACCTAGTCACAGCTTTTCAAAGGATTAGGGTTCCATCTCCCAGAGAACAAACCTACCTCTCATGTTGAGTGCAAAACCAGGTAAAATGCAAATGGCTCAATTCAAAACCCACTCAATTTAAAGCAAAATAAAAAAGGGAAACCTGTAAATTGAATATAACACCTTTATTTTTTTTTAGTTCTGTTCGGTACAGCCTCCCTCTTCATCAAGCTGCACTGATTTAATACTGTCACTCCTAATAAAGAATACATATCTACTGTGCGATGAATGGCCATTAAACCACCAGGAGAAGTGAATTGGCCAGCCATCCTCCCTCGCCCAGTTAATCAACCCCAAATTGAATATCGCCAGTCTCCAATTTCAGTGTTAGTTTCAATATTTCCTTCCTGCCATCGTGATGTCACATTTCTTTCGGGGCCTGCTGGCTGGGAAGGTATAAGTGGCTTAGGAATGAGATTTGAATTTCATGGCCCCAATATCATTTAGATTCAGTAAATGGCCAATATGTTTTCTTTGGCCTTAAGAGCCACAGCTGGTCATTTTGATTTGAGTGGGGAAGCAGTTGGTTCAACGGCATTCCAATAATGGAGTCATACATGTGTACCCATCAGCCATTGTATTTCCGTTTCTTTGTAGATGCCAGGTTGTAATCTATCAGCCATCTCTGTGAGGAAATGGAAGATTGAACAATGTTCTAAGATGATTTAATGGAGGGCTCACAGCTTGAAACTCCCTGCAAACCTTCAAAAATGAGGTTCATAATCATATGTTCTGAGTTTATCTTTGGTTGCTAATGGAAACAGGTTATAGAGGAATAGCAGGGGCCTGCAGAGGTGGGTCAGCTGCTGATGTATTACTGGTTTTAAAGTGTTTCTCTGTTAGCTTGACCGTTTCAGACAGTTTAAGGTTACAGAAACCTTTTTCCAAATATTCTGGTTTGTTTGCAAATTGAAGTTTTATAAGTCTATATGACGACTTTGCAGCTGATGATTCAATTTCAATTACATCTTTCATCCGCAGGATGACCAGTGTTTTCTCTTGCATGCTATTTTCATGTTTCATTTGAAAATGTTGAAGATAGTACTAACTTAACCACACCATTCCAACCTTGTTCTGTAACTTAGGGCTGAAGGTTGGTGTTAAATGGACTGCGGGACACCATAGTCTCCCGACCACTTAAAGAGCTTAACATTGCATGCTGACAGTACAAACAGTATGCACACCCATACTGTACTAGAGCATGCAAGGCCAATCATCATATCCATGATCACTCATGCATCTGAGGTTGATCTTTCAGGCACAGTTTGGGGTTCAGTACAAGAACACTCAGCATGGTTATTCAAGGAGATGCAGATTGAATCACTTCTAGTCCCATCTATACGGACCAGCCCAATACATATCTTGACACAATACATAGGCACTGATGACCTAGGGGTTAAGTCGTGCCTCATGTACAGAGGCTATAGCCCTCCAAGCAGGGGGCCTGGGTTCACTGGGGCTCCTTTCCTGCATGTCATTCTCCAGTCTTTCTCCTTGATTTCCAACTCTATCCACTATCTTATCAAATAAAGGCATAAAAGGTTAAAAAAAAAGTTCATCAGAAAGACACACAGGGAAATCTCAAGAATGTAACAGTAACAATACACAGCGGACCTAGAGAAACATGAGGATAATAAATGACAAAATAAAACAGGAACCACTAAAGACTTTATTGAAAAAAAAAGCAAAGATACACTCAAGGGAAAAAGCCACATAAGGAAGAAAAATACCAAATTAAACAGAAATAAAATTCAAACAACAAAATAAAAAAATACAAAACTAAACAAGAACAAATCATGACGTCTAACCCTTTTAAAGTAGTTGTGGTGCGTGTAAGAGATTTGTATTATGTATTTATGAGTTAAGCTGGATTTCTTGTTGTTTTACCACCTAATTATTTTTTCTAAGATTCTTTACAGGGCTGGTCAGCTCTTCACCATGAGGGATTACAGAAATAAAGCAAGAGGACGTCTCCATGAGGTATTGGATAATGCTCTCTGTCGATGCTCAGCACAGCCTCGTCACTCACTTTTTGTGTGATTACCTCCTAGGTGCGCGCAACCATTATTATGGTGCCGACAGACTCACTGAAGCCTGGCTGACGTCACGCTACGCAGCTGTATTGTCGCAAAGACGTGAAGAAGAAAACTTGATCAGAAATGGCACAGAGCTCAAAGGATGCTCAAAAACAGGAGGAAAAGAAATCTGTTTAGAGAGATAGAGAACATTATGTTCCCAGACTCTCCCAGGCTATTATTCTCCACCAAAGAAAGGCAATTTGATGAGGCAAAAGGTGTGAGGAGCTGCTTCAGATGTGACCACTGTGTCTCCAAGGGGGATTTCTATTCCCTTTCTCAACCCCCCAGCTGTTAATCTCCTTCCTCTCCAGAACTTAATAGAGTTCATACTTGTTAAAACTGGATGCAGGGGGAGAGCTGAATGGGTCAGAGCATCCTGGTGAACAGTACTCTATGGGGAGCATGAGTGTGAAAGTAATACTGAAATTATAGAGCATGTCAGACGAGTGTCACTCCAAGAAAGATATAAGCTTCACACCAGGAGTGTTATTCAACTTTTGATAGAATTTATATATCACCACACAGCAGTAAAAGAGAGGAGAAAATGATACATGCCTTTAGTAACATTTAAACCCAATCAATACATGACAATACAATTAATTGTTACTCGTTTTTATGGCTGTCAACTGTCAAATGAGAAGGCTGGGAGGATTCTGCAGCTTTTTTTTTAAATTCATTTTCCCCTTCTGTTCACTGTGTCTTTGTTAATTTTCTCTTTGGCTTTGCTGAAGAGGAAAAAAACATGCTCAAAGTGACTTTTCCATGAGCACTTCACCGGTTTCAACAGCTGACATTTGAGCACAGCTTTAGCTCTGTTTTCATTTGTCGAAAAGACAGTCACTTCTTCTGTCATGTGCTGGAAGTCTGATATAATAGAGTGTAATGTTCTACAATAGATTCAGTTTTAAATCTGTTTCAAATTGAGAGTTAATGTGGCAGAAAAAAGAAGACATTCATCTTCAATTTAAAGTTCATTTTCCAAGGAGAACTGTGGTGATTAAAAATGAAAGCCAGAGCTGAGCTGAAATTCAGCCTCAATATATAAACTTGGAGGAGCTAATGAATGTAGTGGTGTATCTGGGCTGATAGGTGAACAAAGTGAGGTGATTACCTGAGGGGAATTCTACATTTCTACAATCTACATTTCATTTGGCTGACACTTTTATCCAAAGCAACGTACATCAGAGAGTAAGGAAAACATAAGCAAGGAACAAGAGAGGAGGAGAAAACATCAGTAAGTTCAAACAAACAGCTGTATGACTGATCGGACACACAGGTACTGATGACAGAGGAGGCTATTTTTCTCTCCCATTCTCTTTTAAATTATAAATGGTCTCTTTGAATCCCATTATGTGTTAACAAGGGAAGGGAACAAAGTTAGAAAGAACAGATTTGAACATGGTCAAACATGTATTTTTGTCTTATGTGAGTGCATGTGCAGATATGAAGTAGCGAAAGTGTTACTATTGGATGAAAATATGTTTTGCTTTTGCATGATTGTATCAAGGCCTTAAACATTTAACATTTAAAAAAAAAAATATTGAAATACATGTGCTCATTTGAATATGGTATAATGTGTTGCAACTGTACCTGCCTGACCAGGCATTTACTGCTCACAGACCTTAACGTATGGAAATGTTTACTGAAATGCCTATCTGCTATTGTTTACATTAGTTTCTTTCATGCTATGCTGCTGTAGTAGCACCAAACCTGACTGTGCCATCATCAGCTCTGGATGCAGTTTTATGCACTCCAAGAGGTCATGCAGATATGATTCAGGCATGTGGAGTTTTAAAAAAAAAATTTTTTTAAGGGATCATGTTCGGCTTCTCTTGTGTTTGCTGTTACTTTGCTTAACAAGTAAAGCTAAACTTGTTTAGCCCTTTCTTCAAGTCTGAACACAAATGACGATACAAACAAAAAAGTCAAGAAATTCGTCTGTGCAGCAACATGTGGCTGTACATTTAGGAGGTCTTCTGAGCACCCACTTCATTATACATTGGTAGGCATACTGTATCCTGCACTATGAAGGTTTTCACATATTCTTCTCTCTGCAGCTTGTTGTTTCGTGAATGTAAAGTAGAGCGGAATAAGCATGTTGTATCACTGAAACTGTGTCTCTCACATAAACAGCTTGTTGACACTACTTACTGCACCACACTCACAATTTCTCACAAAGTCCTGACTGAGAGCTTCTTGTAAAACAAGTGAGTCATCCATACAGATGCAACATTTTTGATTCAACAGAAGTGGCAACAAAAAAAAGGAAATCCATTTCCATGATACAAGCTGGAGTTATAGATTATCTAATAATTCATCATATTCAAGTGTGTCCATGCCTAACGTTTATACTGCTGCCAGAGGCTTTCCTGAGCAGGACATGTGCTGCATGATAATCTGTTCTCATTGCACTTTGCAGCACTGTCAGATTCTGCTCGTCTCTCTTTTGGTGGCTGACTGCCACTGTGTGGTCATAAATATTTAACACAATTCTGCGGCAGCAGTCATCTTTAAACTCTAATTTTACAAGCATCAGTAATTTAATTCCTTCTTCAACTTATCAAACAGTATCAGTAATATTATACACTGTAGGAATGACTTAAAGATCAATTGGGAAAATGTAATCTGGGTCTCTCATTGTTTCCATCAAAAAAACCTAAGAACCTTTCCACCTGAACTCTAATCTTGTCTCGTGGGCAAAAAATTCAATCTGTCTCAACGAAAACAATTTTGTTGCACCAATACCTCAGCCTTCATCATCCATCATCACAACAGAAAAAAAAGCCTTGAACACTCTCTGATAAAAGCATCTTCTGCAATTGTACTCTTATTCTGAGCCCATTTTTGTTGTTTAATGGTGTACTTTGCTCCATTGCCGTGAAAAGGGGTGTCACTGCATGACAGTTTGGCAGACATGGAATCAGGTTTTGACATTTAGAGTGTGGCTAAAATGGTTTTACATGTTCTTTTAAAACATCAACATTTGGCTTATTTAAAAATGAAATTGGTCAGGGGCTTTTTTGTAGAGCTTTTATATATACCAACCATCATGATGGAAGTCATACCAGAAATTATGAAACAGATTGGCCTAATCATACTCAAACTTGAAGACTTTCCCTGCATTCAAATCCTCCTTGGATCCTAGAAGTTCCTTAGCTAAAGTAATTCTTTAATCTCTTGTGTTACAGTTTAAATGTGCTATAGACAAACTTGCCTTGCGTTACGTTGCAATTTTACGTAATTTTGCATTTTGTTTTATTTATTTGCTCGTAGGTAAACAATGTACAAATAAATGATATGTTCCTGCGTAATATAATGTATAGTCTGTCTACAACGCAAGTCTGCTACCAAAATCTTCTCCAAAATTTTGAGTTGCTGTCCAGACTAGAGGGATGTACACATTAAGTGCAATTTCCCATGCACACACAATTTTTCAATGGATCAGAAATCAGCTGAATGCTGGGTTTAAGATGCATTTCCACTAAGGACGTTAGTGATCATGGATGTCCAAATCTTAAGTCCGTAAGTGTTTATATGGTAATACAGACTTCTCAGCACCAACATGCACAATTTCTGTACATTCACATATTCGCCGACTTCCCTGTAGGACTGTGACAGGTTTGTCCTTAACTTCAAAAGTGCACAAACCGATCAGGTAGGAATGTCATGAGAAGTTTATGTGTAAATGAAAATATATGTTGCAGGATTGTAGAGTTGAGAGTATTCTCAGTAAAATGTCTTCATATAGGATTTAAAAAATGCTCATGGCCTTCCTGACTTATGGTTGTCTCTGAATTAGTAATGGAATCTCAAAAAAAAATTACATTTTCAAGAGGTTGCTAATTTCTCTGAATGTCTACACAGGTTTTGAGTGGGACTTTGCCATAACCTGATATAATCAACGATACTGGTTCTAATGTGTTCTGTCTGCTCTTTTTAACCTTGAATTTGTATTGTATGTATCTATTGGAATGCTGAATCTCCTCTTTGCACAACAAATCTACCTTTCTAGGTACCAATAAAGAAACATTGAACCTTGAATCTTGAGTTCTCCTGAACAAAGTGCAGTATAGTCACATACAAACACAGAGACACCATTATGATGGCTGTATTTATATGTTCAAAATAGCACAATTAATTTCAGGTAAAACATTAGCTTTCATTCTCATAGAGTTGTTGAGAAGTATTCTGGGAGCAATAGCTACTTTACACCTCAAAATGCAGTTGTAGGGGCCGGAAGTAAACAAAAGTACAGTAAATATGAATGCTAAAGACGTCTCACATTTTAAATATCTAACAATACAAGTTGAGACAGGATATTTATGCTTTAGTTGAACATATCATGTGCTGATGAAACAGGCAGCACGCTGCGATGATATGGAATCCCATACACAGGGCTCATCCCTGCATGCTGAAAGCTCTGCACCTTGCCAAACTGGCGCAGATGGAAGAGCAGGGTGAGTTTTCGTGTCATGGTCCTCAGCGCCAGGAAAGAGGCCAGGATCTCTGCAAATAGGAAGAGGAGGTAGAGGGAGTGGACAGCTCTCTCCAGTGGCAGGATGATAATTCCTTCATCAGTCACGAAGAACAGCAGCACTGGCAGCTGGAACAAGAAAGACAGGAGCCAGAAAGCTGCTAGCTCTGGCACCTGATGACAGCGAGGAAGAGGGGGCAGAGAGAGTTTAGGCTGTAAAGAGTGATGTGAAGATAAGGCACTCAGGCATTCAACATGTTTCCACAGATTCCCTCTAACATCGGGCTTCAAGTGTGAAGCTCAAATGCTGTAAAACAATGTAGTGCTGTCTTTACATTATATGGTATACTATCTTTTCATACACGTATAAAAAAAAAACATAAGTTGGCCTATTTTATACAACAGCTGAGCTACATAAGTTGGCTAATGGCTAATATCACAGTTGAAATGCCTAAATGTACAACAGGTATAGGTTAGATGATGTCTGAAGCAAATAAGCTATATGCAGTTTTTTTGACTACTTATTTACCCTAAAACACTTTAAAATGTTATCTTAGAAATCTACTACTTAGTAGCTTAGCGTAATGTTAGGAATTAGCATAATGTATGCACGTCAAATATGCTGTTTTTTTTTTCAAATCTAAACACTGCCTCAAATTCTATAAAAAAATAAAAAAATATTAGCATTCCTCTGCTTTCTGGCTAAAAGTGATATAAGCAAGGAGTTGGCTGAATGCTTACATTATCTGTTGTCTGAGGGAATACATGGGTCATCAAATATGTTGTTTAAGCTTAAAATATAGCCTCTGGGTTTTCACTGTTGATTGTCTGATTTAAAAAAATATATATATTTCACATACTTTATTAATCTCTGAGGAAAATGCTGGTTTACCCTCTGTTATTGAGAGACATGGCTCTCACACACATAGGCCTGAAATACTGACACAAAAAGGACCTGTAGACATGCATTAATGGGGAGATGTCAGAGTGGGGCTGCTATTGCTACGCAGGGAGCGCGGCCGAGCTGTTGGGGATTCTGTGCCTTACTCAAGGGCAACTCGACAGTACTTGGGAAGTGACCTGGCACCCCTCCAGAAATAGACCAACTTCCATATGTTGATGTGCCCTTAGTTCCTTCAGACTGAGCTACATGCCGCCCCCAAATATAATGCAGATGCTGCTAATATTTTGATCAAAATCAAAGCATAGTAATGTTAATTTAACACACCTTTACATCCAAACTCATTCACAAAAACCCTATAGACCATTGTAGCCAGCAGAGTGGTTGCACATGATACTAAAGCAGCCCCTTGTGTTATTCAGGAGTGCTGATAGAGCTCTGCATTGTGCCTCGGACAGGATCTAGGTTTAACTTACCTTCTCTTTAAGGTTGCCAATGTAGCCGAGATAAAGCCGGACCACCTCAATGACTGTGAGGAGGATCATACCAGTGATGAGCAGAGCCTGGTAGTACCCCGGAAGATAATAGAACTGGGAGTAAAGTAAAATATTATAAACAAAGACGTATCAAAATTGTACAATGAACCTAATAATGTGATTGTATGTCATCTAGGCCAGTGGTTCTCAACTGGTGGGTTGGGACCCAGAAGTGGGTCTTGGAGTCGCTTTCAGGGGGTTGCGACTGTGGGCCTTGAAAAAAAAAAGTGTTAAAAAGTCTAAAACTCACTTTTTGGTTTTGTTTCATCTCTTTGTTCTATCATTTGTTTGGACAGTCTGAAGTTCAAATGGCACCATTTTTCATAAAACGAATCTCATTGGTTAAAAAATGAGAAATTTAGGTTGTGATTTCCTATTAAGGAGCTGGTGGGTCCTGACCAGTTGAGAACCACTGATTTGTGGGGACTCCAAACTCACCTTCACTTCCAACATGAAAACAGCAGAAAACCACCAGCAGGGAAAATAGAACATGTTGAAGTAGAGCATCATCTGCAGGGGAAGATGAGAAACAAGCTCGTTGACCACTGCAAGGCAAAGACAATCACATATTTTTATTAGTAACATGTTTCACTATCATGAACAATCAAGTGTTTTTTTTTCTTTAAAAAAAAATCACCACCACAGATAGGTTAGTTTTTTTTTTTTATTAGACATGATCTTAATATAAAACACAATTAGAGATAATGCAGAAAAATGTACATAGATCATATAGGAACTAATTTTAAATTTAATTCAAATAAAGCAATATTCAGCTAAAATCAGGAAATCAGTTCATTTCCATGTCGTTTTTAATGCAGCATAATATAAATTTACATTACACTATGGATAACAAAGCCTTTGCTTACAACATCCAACTCTGTCCCCTCTCATTATCAACTGTTAATACAATGTTGATGTTTTCAAAGCAGATTTGAGTAGTGGTCACGTAATTATGTTTACCCCTCACTGTCAGTTATTTGATATCACTGTTTGGTTTTGGTTATAAATAAGCAGATATATTCCCTCTCTGTGATCACAAATCTATATCATTGTAGAGCAGCACTCTAGTAAATAACCAACCATTGGCGTCCTCCTGCTCCCTGCTGAAGTCGCTGTCTGCCGTCCTGTTGTTGGTGAACACTGAGCCTCCCATGTAGCTCAGGCCCAACTGCAGGTTCTCTGGAACAGGTGAGTAAAACACAGGCATGGTGGGTAAAGCAGCTGACCATGACCAAGCCAAAGAATCAGGAAACGCTAGAGTCCAAAACTCGGTTTGTGCCTCAGACTCTGCTGCTAATCCTCGCTGTGTGTTCAATCACACAAGGAGACAAATGCACGAAGGCACAGATACAAATGGACACACACAGATGGACACACACAGACGCATGCTGGCAGACACCGCTGCTAATCAGATTATAGTGTGTGTGTGTGTGTGTGTGTGCGTGTGTGTGTGTAGGCGGTGGGGGGGGGGGGCTGGATTAGGATGAGGCAGCAGGATGGCAGTTTGTGAGGAACTAAGAGGCCATTTATGATGCTCAGTCAATATGCTTATCTAATTATAGAATTTGACAGAAATGTAGGCTTCACAGAGATTAAACAGAGGACAACATAAAACCTGAACAATACATAATGGTTGCACTATCATATTTTAATTATTTCTTCACACAATGTTATTACATTTTTCCTCATTTTGATTTTTTTTTTTTGGTATGGCTGACGATTTGATGCAAAGGGACTGACCATTAGAATAAGCCGTAGAGCTAACACCGGCGTATTTGTACACAGTAAAATCAGCAGTGTTAAATATGCAGTCATAAAGTTCTGATGCTCTGTCAGAGTTATTCTAACAACAGCTTGAGTAACATGCACCCCAGTGTTGGTGCAAAATTGTGGAGTTAAAAACGCAGAGTAAAAAAAAAAAAAGTACTCCAGTAGGCCATGGTGGTGTTGAAAGTAAGTCACTCTGAAAGCCATGACGTACTCTGAGAAGCCACGCCCACTACTCGTGTTTCAAATCCACCAGGAGGTTCACTGACTGAAAGACTGCGGTAAGCTGCTCCCAATTAATAACCAATTTTCAATTTCAACACAAGCAGTGTTTTAGGATGTCTTAATATTTATGTTCAATATACACTCCACCTGAATATTGGGTCTTAGTGTACGGAATTTAAAAGAACCGAGTTTACCGAGTGGATGGCTAGTTTAAATGTGCAAGTGATAATATTAGTACTGATAATAATACTACTTATATGCACTAACTAAAGCCAAACTCGACAATATCAGCAAGAAGTAACGTAAATGATGTTAATGGGGAGAGATGAGTGGGCTTTATTATTTGGAAAGCCACACAGTCAAGTCAATTAGCTGATACTGCACGTGTGGGGACTAAACTAGCCAAGGTGAGCTCGACCATGAATCCCAAGTTAACGTTTGCTTGCGCGGGTAGTACGAGGTGAACACGACCGTAAACATGAGCGCCCACACATACAATTTGTTACTGAATTATATTGGTTCACTTTGGCTTGTTAAGCCGAATATTAATTCCTCAGAGTGGCGTTACGTGAACGCTAACGCTAAATGTTATGCAGCCCTGCTTAATGTGTGACAGCATTGTGTTTTAATTTAACTTAAAAGTGTTGTTTGTTAATGTAACGCTACAACAGTTGTTGTTATAGACACAATTAATACAAAAAAAATTGAAATTATCAAAGTCACATCTATTATTAGGTCCGACGTCACCGATTCGTCACTGCGGTCAAGCCAGCCGCTCCTCGAGTTTACGTGGTGACGTAAGCCGCCCCTAAATGTGAAGTGCCCACGTATTCTGATCTTTATGGTAAATGCTCCGGACTGCAGAGCGAGCAGGAGGAACAGACAGAGAGAGCGATGACGTGAAGTGCTAAATGTCTAGGTCTTACATTAAACTGGCTATGAGATACACGTGTATGAAACGGGAGTAAACAGAATACAGTACAGGGAATAGCTTCGGAGGTCGGGGAAGTTAGTGTGAGAATAATTCTGCGAGTCTGCGGTAACTTCCGTTTTTCAAAATAAGGTGTTCACAATTAAAAAAAACAAAAAAAAACAGTTTTCTTGGAGAAAACAATAATTATATATATTTTCTTGCATAAGTAGACAATGATTATGTAAGAATGTAAGTTACAGCTTCCTTTAGGGGGTCGCCCTTTTTTTGATTGTTAATTTTATTAGGTGTGTTTACTGTCAATTGTCCAAGATTATGTTATTCTAAATGACTATTGTCTGTTCCTTTTTACAGGTAGTTGAAGCTGCAATGACAGCAGAGTAAGTCTCTTCCTGCCTCATGTGACCTTGCAGAGCTGATCTATTGTGCAGAAGCTGCATCAGATGAAGAGGAAATGGATGACACCCTTGCCTCTGGTAGATTTATTTAATTTTTCAGCTGTAGCTTTAAAGCAATGTTTTTGAATTGTAGCTTATAAAAACATATAAAATTAAGCTAATTTGTTTCTGTTAACAGGATGGGACAGTGATCTTTCCTCCATTATCCTCCTCCTCCACTTGATTCCACCTTTAGCCCAAGGCCATAAAAGACCAGGCGAGGTGTCTGCATCTCAAGCTGAGAAGCATCTCGTCATCTTCAAGAAGGTTTGTATTGTAGCTTTTATTATGACTAAGTTTTTTTTTTTATTTTTGCTTGTCCATTTTTCTTTTCTGTTTGTATCTCATGTATAAAATTGTTTCTTGTGTAAAAGTAGATTACATCAAAAACGTAGCTTAAATTATCTCATATCTTACACCTTTTTATATACTGTACCTTAAGTGATCATTCTAAGACCTAACAAGATATTTAAACCTATTAAATCTAATTCAAGCATTTAATCTAAATCTAAACACATTTTTATATCTTCAGAGTGGAACAAGCCTCCAGGAACATGTTGACCCTATCAAGAGCATCACTCAGCCCTATCTACTTGCCGTCACGATGAAAAGAAGCACCATCCATGAGTTTTTCATCGTCCTGGACAAACAGGTCATACCATGCAAGTCAACCAGTTCTCTTGGAGCTTTTGATGAACTTCTTCAAGGTACACTACGTATTTGGTACCAATTACAATCACATGCTTCACAACAACATTACCATGCATTTAAAGTCTTGTTAAAGCCATTCCAGGCGCTTACGGTGTCTGATGTTCAAGAGTTTTTCTACTTCAAACCAGTTGATGTGCAGATGTCATATGGACCAACAGATTCCTCCCTTTTTGTAGTTCCATATTGTCATTAAATGCAGCTTCAAACAGTGTGTTTAGTGTCAAAGCAATGTTGACAGCGTTTTTGTATTTCTGTAGTGGAGTTGTCCACATGTTTCCAGATGTTTACATTGCAGACATTTTCTCTGGAGGATATTTAAAATAGCAGGATGACTCCAGTAAGATAGCCAAATAATCTGGCTGTTGTGAAGTTTTCTTTCTAAACTCCAACTGAAATACTTAATAAAAAGTCAGTCATTGTATTGATAGTCACCATTCAGGATATAAACAGTTGTTGACTGGCTGAGGTAATCCTGCTGTCTTGTATCCTCCCTGTGTTGTCTGAAAATACCTTTTTGTTTTTCTGTTAAAAATGTTGACATGTTGTGATGTTACGCATTGTCAGAATGCTATTGCACATGAAAAAAGAAAATTGACACTTATTTTAAATTGATTAAACCTTGGGATTTAATGTTTGTGTTTAATAAATTTCTATTAGAAATTGATATAATTGTGTGTTGTTGTTTAAGTCTTACTTGGGCATGGAAAGACATGCAATTGAATTGTATTTAAGAATTACACTTAAAGGGAGTGAAAAAGCAGTTATATTTTGACACTGGCAGGAGTCATTTAAAAATGAAGTTTTGAGAATAATTTATTAATCAACACTGAGTGTGATGTACTTTTAACACTCAAGGAGTAGATTTAGAAGAGTAAATTATGATTAACACTTAATTCCTTCAGTGTCAAATGTAAGTTACACTAGGGGTGTTATTTCCCTCGTAGTGTAAAACTTGATTAACACTTCTCAGTGTAGAATATTAACTCTTACGAGAGTTGAATTGACTCTGAAAGTTCAACACTATGTTGAGTGTTACTTTAACACTGTAGATAGGGACCATATGTTCACTGACTCTGTTAAAATTGACTAAGTGTTGTATCAACACTGCTGATTTTACTGTGTATCTTTTAGATGTTGAGTGTCCCTTTTACAATAAAAAAAATAGAAGGGAAATTATATTTTAATCTTAAATATTGTACTTATAAATAGTTTAGATTCTATCAACTTGACAACACGATGTAAAACAGCTATCAATGGAAAATCAACCTTTTGGCATACTTGTTGGGTGTGATCTGTTTTGTATCTGATTTATGTCGGCTACATTGTTTCTGTCAAACTAAGAAAAAAAAGATAAATATCCTTTCATCAATCTTTAAAAACATTTTTTTGCAATCTTTTTTTATTATCTATTAGCCCCCTTCTTCCTTACTTATGAATGATGACTGACAACTTCATGCAAAGACACTACTGAATAAATTAGTCTTTAGATTACCCAGTTACATAAACATGTGTTTAATGTTGATTCATTTACAAGGTGACTTTTCAAATACAGAAATTAATTAATTTAAACACCTGTAAAGCTGTCGCCCTGTATGGATAAATGTCATTTAGATTTCTGTGTAAACATTCCCTATGTTCTGCTTTGTTTTCCATATACCATAACGGTATAGAATGTATGAAAGCAGGCACACTAAATGGATTAATCCACACAGTCATTATCATTTTATTTGTATTTTACAGCCTTTAAATTTTAATCTAGCATATGAACACAGTGACACAGCAATGACTAACACTGCACGCTGCACACGGCCAGCGACTCTTCAGAATGGTGCCTGGCTTCATGTCAAGGCCTTGGAGCGCCACTCGTCATTAATGCGGCCTTGGTGCAGTAGCGATGTTTGGCCACAGGGTGTCATCACAGCTCGTCCTTGATAGCACGCAGGGGGAAGTGCTGGAACTCCTCTGGCACCTCTTCCCCTTTCTGGGACCTCTTGTAGAAACCGAGTGATTCTAACAGGCTGCTGATCTCGTCTGCCTTCATCTTCTTCACTGGAACAGTCTGACGTGTCCAGAGAAGACACACAAATACAAACACACAATGTTGAAAGCAGCACTTTAAAATTCAGTGTGTGCAGAAAAGTGTGTATTTGTAGACAAACAGTGTGTTCTGATTCATATTAGTTTATGATAAATCAATTTGGTTTCACAAGAATTTGATATTTATTAAAACTTGTACACTGCTGTGACACATTTGTTTTCATGTCTTAGCTCAGTAACTTTGCCTCTGAGGTAATTCTTCATTTAAAGTCAAATTGCAGTCCCACGGCTCCCACATTATGAAACAATAAATGAAAACAGCTAACGCAAGGCACTGAATTTGACAAAGACAAATTCCCACATGAGCTTCAGAAGGGGGGAACAATCAGAAGAGAAGAAATACTTTTACTTCACAATCACAAAAGGCGCTCTTGTGCATTTGGAAGAGACACTTAGGAAAAGCAAGACTTTTATTGTCAGTTTCATGGTCTAAATGAAGGTTTAGGAGCCGTCCCAAGATGTAGGGGGGGAACAAAGCCTGTGGGAAACTCTTAAGAGTTGTAATTTAAAGGCATAAAAGTGTTCTTTCTCATATCAGTATTCATACCAAGTATCCAGTTTCAGCACTAAAACATATTTTTCAGCTGTCAGAAGCCCTGATATATACACTCTCTGACTCCTTCTTTCTCACCATTTGTGTTTTTTTTTTTTACTCTGTCTCACATTCTCAAATACACTCAGTCTTGACTTTTTATCTGACAGAGGACGTGACATCAGATACAGAAAGTCTTAAAAAGCTGCCCACATGAATGTGTCTCGTCTTTCTGGCTCTCCACAGATAAACTCCAGCGCAAAGCAGGAGAGAAAAAGATCCCCAAACTCTCGTCTCACCTTTACCACCTCATCTTTTTCATTATAGAAGATCAGACGGGGATTCTTCTCCTCCGATGAATCGTACTCCAAATTGTGGCTGAACGCGGGAAACAAGGGATCAAGGGGAACAACAGGTAAACAGTGGAGAATGAAAGCACTTCCATCTGCTTGGCTATTTTTAAACTCACTCACAAACATGATTTCAACTTGGACCAGGAGAGTTTTTTGGAAAGCTCTCAGAGCTGGCAACAGATTTGGCAACTTGCTGAGAACATTGTTTTGTTTATGAAAGAGGTCATGAGAAAGTCTGTGGCGGTTTTTTTTCTGTTAAGGAGAAGTAAGGTTTTACCAACACAAGAGCATAAGGATACTATAAAGCCGAGCGCTCCAGGAGGAAATGATGGAGCTCTGGCATTTTCTTTATGCCTCATCCGACCACACTGGGAGCCTGCAGGGACAACAACACAGTTGAAACAGCATGACAAATAATGATGATCAAAGTGATCAAAGTGGCCAGAAATAGGATTGGTATCTCAGGATACACACACATATGACAGTACACAGCTTACCCGTCTTCTTAACCAATCCCCCATTTGCTCACTAACTCCTATTTTAACTGTCTCCATTGTCCTCTTTTCATGTGGAGGCCTTCCTTTAATTTCAGGTACTGAGCGTATTGCTTATGTATCTGTTTAGTGTATAGGGACAGAGCATCTTGATGAAAGTCAGCAAAAAAATGAACTATTTGAATTTAGCGAGAATGCTTATTTGATCCATTGTCTTTGTATGGTAACATAAACAGAACACTTGGGGTAAGTAATAGAAGTAATAGAATACACGATATAAAAATATATAGAAATACAGATTTACAAAAACAAAAATAAACCGAGATTCATTTGAAGATAAAAAGTATGACAACTCTGATTTTCCTAAAAGGCTGTTGGAGAGTGCTAGAACATTACACCCCCAGAAGGCCTGCTTGTAGTGCCATAAGTCCCTAAAAGTAATATGGGAGGTAGAGCCCCTCTCCTTTGGAATCATACACCCGTCAAGTTCTGGCAGGCAGGCACCCTCTCTACCTTTTAAGAGTAGGCTCAAAACTATCCTTTTTGATAAAGCTTACAGCTGGGGTCCCGAGTTACCCAGCACACTTGTTAAATGTTGCCAAATGCTGTGCTCACAGTGGGTTAATATTGGGTCTTTGTCAATTTTTATAACAAATAGAATGGTCTAGGCTTGACTTGTAAAGTGACTTGAGATAACAATTTGTTAGACAACTAAAGATTGATTGACTGATTGTCTGGTGTGGGCTATGTAGACACCAATGTATGTAGACACCAACGGGTAGTCTAATCAAATTTAGACCCCCTAAGTGTGGTGCACCTATATCGCATCTCACAGCCCCCTGTAGTGGTGGATCTAATATCATTGTCTGCTAAATTTATAATGTTTTTATTCAAATAGAGGAAGACCATGCACATCTTCGCTGACAAATCCAGATTCAATTTTCTTCCAGGTTTCTCCTCGGGTTCTAAAGATGAATACATCACTTTTTTAGAGAATGTTATAATGATGAAAGTTAAGAGTGTTCTAGTCAAAAAGGTGTTTGGCTTTTTAGTGAAGTATTGATTTAACATCCAGAATTTTGTACACTTAATTTCTTATATTTAAACAGTCTCCTGAAAATTCAAAATCATGAAAATGTAACATTTTAAAGAGATTCAAAAGTTGACATCGGTTTTTATTTTTTTACTCACCATCAGTTTCCCTCTGGCTATCACAAGCTTTTCTTCAACCGCGGTGCCATTTTTAATATCTGTTGCAGTAACAGCAAGGGCCAGAGCGATACCCAAATAGGCCCACATTTTAACGACTAATTCCTACCTTTGAGTGATTTCTCCTGAGCTCTAACCATCAATATGTAACCCATTAAATCCACTTGAAGGTTTTCTCACTTTGGACAAGACAATGATGCATTTCAACAGGGGAGCAGTGCCTTCCTGTGTTTGAGTTTTCTTAACCCGTTTGTGCAATCGTTCTATTAGAAATGCTTTACAGTCATGGTAAGCAAACTATGTTCATGCATGTTATTCTTTATCTTTAGTCTTATACTCATTGAGTTGTTTTAATCTCCCAAAAGCCATGCAGAGCCCCCCTGGTTTTATAGTTTATAGTTTCTTCCACATCAGATGTCACTGAGGGTCCACAGAACCCACAGAACATCTGCACTCTTATCACTTTTTCCCACGCAGTGAGCAAAGCATGCAGGTGGTTGATGGTTACTGCGAGCCAGAAACATACTGCCCAAAGCTGCCCAAAAAGACATTTTTGTCACACTGGATTTGTACAGGTGTCCTTATGGCAAAGACGTGTCCTTATGTTGTCACTTTTAACAAAATAATCATTGAAGAAGACTAACTGGACTTTTGTACAAAAAGGAAAATATCAGGGGTTGCTTTCCTATAAGTTTCTTATAGGAAAGCATAAAGCAAACAGGATAAAGACTGGGTTAAATTTGGATCTTTTCTCGTCTTTAACTCAATGATTTGTTTTTGACTAGTGTTGATGACAAATTCCAAACAGCATTTCACATGTTTACTTTAGGATTCTTTGTGAGTAGACTGTTTCGGAGGTAGATGAGAAGATCTAAACTATGCACAGTCAATGAAGGCCTTTAACGAAACATAAAGGCAGGAAACAGTCTGAGTTGTAAAGATTATAAATGTGCCTGTCCAGCATTCTAAAATCACTCCATTCACATATTGTATCTTTGCTACTTTGATATGCAAACAGCAATAGAAAAACAAAACAAAATATTATTTTATGGGGCGCCAATAGCCAGACACTGAGATTTCCAACAAGCTTGTTTTGAACATGTGTTGGGTTGAGCAGGGACTCTCCACAGAAATTGTTGTTGATAAAAAATAAAAAAGAATTACCGCGCTGATAGGACCAACAACATCTGAACAGCACTAACTCTTCGTTGCTTGTTACACTGAACATGAAACAGAAAATCATGTTATTAATAACCACAAACCATTAGTGTGTATGGTTTTTATTTTATCTTATGTCTTTCTTCTGTTTCGAGTTAACGGTCTGTGATGTATTAAGAATAATCTTTGGACTCTGTGCTCATATGAACACAGATGGCTGTCAAGATGCTACAAAGATTTCACTTAATCAACAAATATAGTTTTTTTTTCAATCATTCATAGAAAGTGCTTTCACTTTCATATAGATTTGTTGGTTAAAGCAGTTTCCTTTGAATTAAGAACAGGATCAAATGTTTTTTTGAAGGTTGGCTTG
Organism: Labrus bergylta; assembly: GCF_963930695.1. Lineage (NCBI taxonomy): Eukaryota > Metazoa > Chordata > Actinopteri > Labriformes > Labridae > Labrus > Labrus bergylta. Next base: position 19,469,604 of record NC_089196.1, read on the forward strand.
ACGATTATTGGAGTCTAGAAAAGAGACTTTTGTACCCTCGTGGCCTTGAAAGGTAAAAGAAGTTATCAGCCAATCTGAGCATGTTCTGTCCAGTGAAGTGTCCCTCAGTGGAACAAACCGCTATGCAGTCTACTTACCACCAAAAGTAGAAATTTAAAAGGATTTTACATGCTTTAACCTCATCTATTTATCTAAACTATAGCAAAATGTTCATGTTATTAACTGCTGCCTGTTTCCTTGTATTCCAGTAACGTTTTACTGTAAGCCTCTACTGTGAGTTTGAAGTGTGCAGAGTGTGAGCTACAGATGAAATGCTCTAGATCAGTGGTTCTCAACTGGTGGGTCGGGACCCAGAGGTTGGGCACAGAGCTATTTTAAGTGGGTCTCGAAAGTGTGCCTGGAAGAAAAACACGTGTTAAAAAAAGTCTGTGAAGTGCTTTTTAAACACGTTCTTTTGTTCATTTTTTCGCTTCAGTCACATGTTTTGTTCTGACTTAGGTCCAAAATGCACAATGTTTGAGTCGGTACAAATCATGAATTTGGGTTGCGATTTATCACAGAGGAGCTGGTGGTGGTTCCTGAGGCTAGATGAGTTGAGAACCACTGTCCTAGATCATTTAAATGTTATGAACTGTACAGTATGTACTCCATGATATGCTGTACTGCTCCAGAAAATATATTTTAAAAACAATTAATAATAATAGCTGTAAGGATGTATGTTTGCCCGCCTGCAGCAGCAGCAGAAACAAGCTAACAGAACACTTCTGGATTAGCATCTCTACATTACATATGGTGAAGTTGTCAAACAGGGGCTTATTAATACATCCAGATATGTAACATTTATTGGGAGACATTTTTCTGTCTCCCAGTAAATGTGGAATATTCACTGTAATTCTAGCTGTGTGTTTGGTCTCTAGCTCAATAGTGAAGAATGTAATTCTCTAGCTGCTAAAGCTATTGAGCTGTTGCTAAGCTATTTGCAAACTTCACTAGTTGTTTGGTGCTGGACTTAAAGCATACAGATGTTGTTTTGTTTTGTTCTGTTTCCTGAAAACAGTCACTGTAAGCTTGGTTGGAATTGATGTTCATTAAGATAAAGGACAGTCAACTAAAAAGGCCTTCAAATGAAGCTGAAGAGACATTTGAAGCTACAGTAGCTTGAGAGATTGCCGATTTAGCCAATATTCTCTTGGTGTCTTGTACCACCAGCCACCAAAATTTGAAAGAAACTTTAATTTTTTTGAATTTTAACAATGTTGGTAGGTGTATTTTTCAATTGGCTTATCCTGTTGCAGTCTTTATGCAAAGCCTCAGTTATAAACGGAGTTTCTGAAGTTTTTCTCCATTGTATTCTTTGTTTCCCAAAGAAAACCAAAACAGACCATAACATTAGCAACAGAGCGAAAATAAGCAACTTGCTAAACCCAGTGTCTTATTTGTTTTCTTTCCTGTTTTCCCTCTACAGTTCTCACTGTGTTGTAGTTGCATGAGAAGAAACGCTTAAATCCATTGTGTACTTCTGTGTGAAATCAGACCTCATGACAGCAGAGCACATTTGCACTGTGTTAACACCCGCGTGTGAGGAAAACATCTGCCCCCCACTCAAAGTTTACTCAAGTTCTCTGTTGTGGAAAAAAAAAAAAAAATGCTAGTACATCAGGTCACCACAAGAGGGCAATAACGTCCAAATGTACACTATCAGGCAGTTTGGCGGGTAAAATGGAACTCCAAATCCTCGCCACAGACAATTATGTTTCCAACAAAAATAAACCATTCCTGCCTGGAATGCTGAAGCAGAAACCATCCCTGTGTCTCTGTCTTTTGCAGACACAAGAGCTCAGAGTTCTGCACTCAGTCTTTCTGTGCTTCTGCTTGTACTGTTTGAGATTATGTGTCAAATGGCAGTAAAACAGTCCCCTTTTTTTTTTACAGGGTTTCCTCCCCTCGGCAGCCATCGTAAATCCACTTCTCTCGCTGGAGTTTTGCGTCTGCATCTTTGTGTTGTTTAAAGCTCTAGTCCGGTTTTTCTCACACAATGTAAAGTATATCCGTCCTGTAAGAACTGAAGTACTTTATTTAGAGAGAGAAAGCTTGATGAGAGATGGGAGAATGCACCATGAGCAGAGGGGGTGGGGTGATCTGGCTGTGGCAGTCTATATGTGTGGATGTATACCATATGTGTTCACAATCAGCATGTTTCAGCTTACATTATGCAGCGTGTGCCAAAAAGTGGGGATGTTGTTATTATTAATCTGCTGACTGAGGGGGAAAACACAGTCATTTATTAACAGCAGAACAGGGAAGCAGACAATGAAAACTTTTACAAAATTTGCAGACTGCAGAACTTTTTCCCAGTAGTTTTGCAAGTTTCAACACTTGCAGCTGGCAAGAGATCAAACGCTAAAACACCTCTCTGTAATCTTGCCTCCCTCAGAGTAGCTTGTTATAAAGACACACACACTTCCTGTTTCTCCAAAGCACCGGATGCTGCCTACCAGCCACCGCGACATTTGGCTGGGTGTCTGTCCGCTTATGGTATGCTTTTGTGAGAAATATTTGGCCCCAGTGTCTACATCTGTGTGCTTAAGAGTGGATGTTTATTTGTATGCAAAAGGATGAGCAAGGGAGATGAAAGAAATTATGTTTGAAAATAAACTGTTATTATCTGTGGTTGTGTGTACATGTGTGTATGTGTGTTCTTATCTGTCTGGAGCCTCGGGGCAACTGTTGGGGGGGGGGGGGAGCCTGCTGCTTGTATCCCTGCTGCGCTGCAGTCTGCTCATAAAGAAGAAGAAGAGGGGCAGTGTTGAAAGAAGTGAGGGCCATGTGGAGGGCTTCATTCAATGAAAGTACAATGCTCATGAGTGTGCTCAACAGAGTGATGTGCTGTAAGTGGACATAACCTCGTGGAGGTTTAGGTTCATAGTGCAAAATGTTATTCACTGTCAATAGTAAATGTGTTTTTTTTTTTCCAGCAAAAAATGAAATAACTTAAGACTTAGTTTAGAAATCCAATAAAAATACGTTCTTAATTATGGGGGACTTTTTTCACATTCTATAAATACTTATCTGCAGTGTTTGTTTGTCACGATGCTGCTTTCTTGACTGTAACTCAGTCAAAAAGTTGTTAAATCAGAGGCAGAATTACAAATAATTACTAAATGAAGAAACCACATAGGGACTTGGGATGAGATGTCCATGCGTGACAAGTAACTGTAAGCAAAAGTACAGCTCATGGAGTAAATGAGAACGTCACTGAGTTTGATTTAGCTTGTGGTTGGCTCTAACCTACGACCTAAAATAAGTGGCTCCAGTTTTCCCCCACACAGTCAGAAAGGCTGCAGAGGACTGAGAGGCTGTCGGCCTTGGCAGAGAAACTCTGCTGTACTAGATGGTTTTCTGCCAGTGACCTTGTTTCAAGTGACTTTGTTATGTTGAAGGTAAAAGAGAAGTGCTGTTTTTTATATGTTCAGTCTGATTTTGTGCAAGGGCACTTGAACACTTTTTGATATCTACTCTTAAAGGTTGAACTATCTGTGTATATTTTAAATCTCGATGTCAATGATTTCATTTTAGTACCTGTACGATGATCATTTTAATTCCATACAGAATGTGTACCTTGTGTTTAATCTGCATACATTTATTTACAGATTACATTATTAGTCTCAAATTTAGGGAAATACCTATTTGATTTTAGTTTAGTAAATATTTGAATACTCTTTTATCACTCCAGTTTCAAGAAGTCATCAACTGACCAGAATCTCAATAGCCACACCTAAAACCGAACATTCCTAATGTTTGAAGAGATAAACACATTTCTGTGTCTGCTGGTTGCAACAACATTATTGAGGCTCAGCTTGCAACAACATAACTTTTTCCTCCTCTATAATTGTTTTATCATTTTGCAAGACTGGTCAGGTTAGGGTACTTGTCCTTTGAGTGGTCTTTGAAAGGTTTTACACTTTTTGTAAGGATCATATGTTTGATTCAGTTTGAATCCGTATGGCTGAGGGGATGAAGCTTTGCTCTGGAAAAAAAATACAAATATAAAAACACCATCTGGCTCATTAAGAAAGGGTGATGAAACATGGACTGAATTAGGGATGATAATTAATTTCTGAAAGAGCCTTGAAAAAGAAAACATCCCAGAAGCTCAAATTCCTCTGACTTCAAATGCTAATGTGAAGAACTCATTTAACTGTCAACAGCGTCTGACAAACATAAATTATCTTTCAAATTTATTGCAAACTCCACTTAATGCCGTGTTGAGAGGTCATTGCCGTTGCATGTATTTCTTGTGTGTGTGGTGTTCCTTAAATGCACATATAGCAAATGAATAAGTATATATTTGGGAGCCATGGCGAGTCTTTGTTTCCATCATAACAATTTTTTTCGACTCTAATCAAGTGATGTGCATGTGTTTTTTGGCTTTTTCTTGGAGAGCACACTGTATTTAAGGTATGCAATCTTTAAAATAAATATTTGTGAGTACGTTCTGTTGATTCTAAGACAGTTATCAGTGATGTAAAACAACTGCTTCTGCTTTTCTAAGGTGGGAATTTGACCACTAGTAATGTGTTCCTTCAGTCTAACTATCTGGGTTCATGTACTTTGATGACCCTGCTGAAGTGAGTACTTGAGAAAATCATCGATTCCTCACACTCTTGGCCTTGTTCTGTATTTCATCCTGACCTCTAACCTCCCCAGAGGTTGGCAAATCAAACGCAGATTTCCCTGTTGAGGTCAAGTAAGTATCAAATTGCTGAATCAACAAGAAACAAAACACTTCTGTCTTCTGTGGTCTCACTACATAGCCACAACAGTGTTTTATGATTTCGCAATGTGAGCACTTTTTTTCAGGGAACAGAGCGGTGACAGCTTGCTGCTTCTGGCACCATATGTAGGTCAAAGCAAGAAGAGTTTCACTGACAAAGATTCCAGTGTTTACATATCTAAACAGGGAGCAGAACAAGGTGATGGATGAAAATGGTAGTGACATCAAGGCGGATGTACAGGTTTGTTGTAGAGGTGGGAAAGGAGGCGAGGGCGACGGAGGGATTTGCACTGATGGATGTCCAGTTGCTGGCCACATCAGAGGAGCCGAGAGGGGCAGAGGGGGTGGGGTGTGGGGGTAAAGCAGACAGCAACCGCTGCTCCCCTCCCTCTAATCTGTGCAGAGGTAATCAGAAACACATGGCTCCTCATAATGGCTCCAGTGTTGTCCTGCGAAGTAGAACAGGGCTGTGAGGGCCACATACACACCAGTATACGCTCCACAGCGACGGTAAATATACAGCAAACATCATTTCCATTCACATAACAGTAGACTGCAGGCACATACAGTATATTGTTCAAGCATACATACTGAGGTTATGCATTTTTATTTTATTTTTCAGGGTATTTTTCAAAGTCTCTGTTGTGGATAAGAAAGTGTGAATAATCCTGACCTATGAGTCACGAAGTCACAATAAAACAAATCAGATGCAATTTTGAAAACAGGAGAATGTTTCTTCTGGCTAAAGCTGAGTAACTCTGCACGGCATATGTTTCTGTGACTGGTTTTGGCAAAACATTTAAGGTGAAAGTTTGCGTCTCAAACAACAAAGATGTTGTACGCTACAGTTCATCGGTCACAGACAGGACTGATTGTCAGGACAGTCGGGGTTCAGTGCATAAAAACATTAGCCATCTGCTTATTTTCCTTTAGTTTGGGCAGACACATCGGGTCTTGTGATCATTTCCCGTCCCAATATCTGGACTAAAGCAGCAGCTTTCTCTTTCTCTTTACTGCTCCAGGTTAGACTGAGTGAGAAGCAGAAAGGAAAGAAGGAAAAAAAAAAGTTTGGGTCAGCCTGTGGAATTATGTGAAAGCTGAAACCTCAAGCCACATTATGAAGTCTGAAGTCCCACTTTACGGCACAGATAGCGGATGGATGGGTGTGTGAGGGAATAAAGGATGGGGGGGGGGGGGGTGAATGAAGGAGAAGGGAAAATAGGCTACAGGGAAGGAAAGAGGGGTTTTAAAAAGTGTCATAAGGAGAAGAGAGAAAGAAGGAGCATCTGACTGATCTGTTTTCTATTAGCCGCCCAAATCTTCTCCCCTGATGCACTCGTTCCACAGAATTGTGCTGACAAAGGGGAAAAAATCCAGGGCAATTTAAAATGTCCCAGACAACTGTTTGCACACCCCTCCATGTGAAGGAAAAATAAAGGGGGAAGAGAAGTCTCCATCTGGATAGGGGGGAACAGCTTAATTACATTCCTGGCTATTCATATTCATTTGTATATGCACATTTATACAACTCGTCAAGATGACAAATGTCTGTATTTGTCTTCCAGAAGCTCCATGTCCTAACTCTGAGCCAGACGGACGTATCATTATTCTAACTATAAGTAGTTTGTGATGTGACAGACGAAGCAGATTGGGTTGAACTAATAGTAGTTTCCAGCTTCATACATTGGGTTTAATCACAATACTGATAAGCGGTTCCATCCCAAACTGGGACTCAGTTTCCGCTCTTTTGACCTATTTTCAGGTCTTCACCAGCCCATCTGACTAAGCATCTCATTGGGAGGTCGGCTTGTTGTGCGGTTGCTCTTAAAGTGTATTAAGAGCTGCCTTTCTTTTTTGTTTTCTTTTTTTTTTTGTAGCTTCGTGCCACTGTAAGCGAGTTTCAGGTCTATTATAATGACGGTCTTAAATCGCAGAGTGAGTAGATGTCACTGGGAATCTATAAACACACATTTGATGCTGGCACTGTTCCTTCTCCCTCCTTCTGGTTGTGAGCTGACCTCAGTTCTCAGCGGTTTTGGCTCAAGAAAAGCACCAGCTCCATTTCCAGTAAATGTCATTTCATAGTTACTGCATTTCCACAGGGCTGAGAAACAACATTTAACGTGCAAGGAGGACTGCAATTAGACAGTGTCTCTCGCAGACAGCAAGTCGACAGGGATAAGAGACAAAAACAGCGTTTGCAAATCTCCTCTGGTCGCGTCTGACGCAATGATTCAGCCGAGGAAATGACTGCACTTGAGGAAGTTGTGCTGCAACAGACGCACATTTATGTCAGACACTGAAACTGGAATATAGCACAAATAAGTGTTTCTCAATTGTAAATGTTCCATTCCATGTTTGATTTTGTTCCAAATCAATGTTTTCAAGGAATCATTTCACTAATGAACTGTACAACAAAGAGTTTTTTTCAGACAAAAAATGGATTTGCACAGATGTCTTTCTATCGTCTTATAAGAACATGCCTCTTTCTTAACATACTTATGAGTACATGCTGGATTGTGTTTGCTAAAGTACTACAGACTTTTACAAGATTTCCACTGAAATGGAGTAAAGCTTAAACCATTTTCCAATATCTAAATGGGCGCTGAAAAACTTCTCTTGACTGAGTCCACGTAGGATTAATATTTTCAACCCCTTTTTAAAGTGTAACTTGACTCCACTTTCTTTCTGCTTTGCATTGCAGAAAATATTTGTCTTTTTCCCCCTCACTCATAAATTTCTTTCTTCCTCTCCTTGCAGGGACTGAAATGGCTACCAGATGTGGTTCCAATCTGTTCCCGTTGCCATGGTAACACAGAGACTGGAATAGGTTTTCTGAGTCCAGGGCTTTTGGCTGACTCATGGGGCCGGAGTTTTAAAGCTTTGCTGCTTCTATAGACTTGGCACGCCGAGGGCGACCGGGCTCCAAGTCATGTTTAGACTGGCAGCCGACATGTCACTGAACCCCCTTCCCACACTCCTAACCCTGACTTTTTGACCACGCTTTGCGTTATCCTAGATAGTCACTCCTTTGTGTTCTCCTGCGCTGCGGCGCCAAAACGAATTCATGTTTCACACGTCAACCTTCAACACCAAGTCAATAAAACGAGCAAACTATTACTCTGAACTAACTGCTGAGGGGATATGAAAAGGCCAAGTTCCATAATCATACACAGGCCGCTCTCATTCAAAACCATTCAAAGCAGAAGGAATACAAATCCATCACAAGTCCGACACATGCCCCGTCAACACAGTTTATCCTGAAATGCTGCACCGCAGTAACATGCAATGCACATTTCCAAGCTGCAACTCTCCCACAACATGTCAGACATAAAAAGCCAGAGAACATGTGTTGGTGTGCTCAGCTGAGAATCTTCTCCATCTGTGAGTTGAGGACAGGCAGATGGCGGCAGTTGTGTCAACATTCCTCTCTATCCTGGCAATGAATCAGACTTAAAGCCATTGTCACATGAAAAATGGGATGATTTTGAGGAGGATTCCAGTATGTGGTTTGGCTGACAGACTGTCAAGGATGTTTTAAGAAAGATTGAATTGGAGACTTTGAGGCTGGTAGCTGAGATAAACTTAAGACCAAGTCCACAAACTGAGCCAACAAACGAAAGAGGATCTTCACCAAATTAAGTTATGACTGTGAGGAACAAACACACTTGCTTTTAACACTGTTGTAAAATAAAGTTTCCCATGTTTGCTATCTTGGTTAAGCATGTCAGCATACCATCCTTAGTTTGCACTCAGTGAATTGAACAAATCAAAGTTTTGACCCGATGAGTAAACAGGGTGATGGTGACAGTAATAAGCAACAACAAGCTATAAGGACCATACATGAAAAACATAGCCATCCATTCTGAACTGTTGTGAAGATAGTTTACTTAAAACTACAAATATTCCCAAAAGCCTAGCCAGTGACTACGGTTGCAAATAGCCACGGCTAGAAACCGGTATGCGTGACATCTACTTTGTACTGAACATTTGAGGCAATGTTCATTACACGTGTACCTGTTAAATAAAAGAAGAAAATAAAAAGCTGAGGAATCACAGCAGCCTCAAAGGTACATCATCTGGAGACCATGAATATCAGTAGACAATTTTACAAAGATTCATTCAATAGTCGCTCATACTTTAAAATGATGTCCATCTTCTGGAAAAGCTAAACGGAAAGGTCGGAAAGAAAAGATGATCACAAAAATCTTCATGGTTCTTCCTCATGGGACAAGGACCAATCAATGGTACTTCAGACATTACATTTTGTTACTTTGTTTACTCCAGGAGCCACAAACGATCCCAGAGCTCATCTTCTGAGGACCAAGAATGCCTGACATCGAAGATTTGTTGAGATATTTAAGTCAAAATGCAAATGATGGAATTTCTAACATTGTCATTCCTTGAGCAATGCTACTAATGCTAAAAAGGCGATAAACAGTATGTGTCTTTAAATTGTGAAAAATGTTGATTAAACTGTTTGATATGGTAAACAAACAAAATTTACTATCTCTTTAGAGATTTTATAGAAAGTCAGAACAACATTTATTTGTTTGCAACATCAGGACAATGATGTTGTCCAAAAGTGAATTGTAAATCAGACTAGGCTTATATAATCCCTAAGTATCCTACTCAATCCTTCAATGTATAATATAAATGTACACAGTAAGCAAAACACCATGGGGTGTAGAACCCAAAAACAAAGCCACTTTGCTTTTCTGGTTTCAATTACCCATCACAAGACCTATCCATATATCCATCCATTCATTCTCCTTCACTGCCTTGTGGCCCAATCCTGCTATATCCCTCTGCTCCCCGCCAAAAGAGGACACATATGCAGCGCGTGATTGACTCCTTAGCACAGAGTTTCCACTGTTTTTCCTCCATGAAAGGAGCTCTTGTCCCACCATCCTGAAGGAGCCAAATGCACAGTTCCCTGGTTCCCCTCGGGCTCTTTGAAGGGCCGCTGTGACCGAATAACTCTGCAGGACTCCTGCTTCCTCCCTGTGAACCTGCAGCTCAGTAGCCCCAAAGTCACAGCAAAAGGGTCAAATATCAATGAACATTTGGATGAGTCTGTATGAAGAACACAGTAAGATAATGATGTGGTGTATTACCCAATACAGGCCTTTTCACCTCCTTGTTGTTCTAGTCATTGAACACTGGATAAAGACACTGGGAGCAGATGCCATTGAGAGGTCATGACCCCATCAGAACTAATGTGGTATAAATAAATTAGCAAATGTTGACTGTCCTTTTGTGGCAATTAAACGAAGACTGACTTTATAAGTTCTGTTTGACTAGAGCTAAATGTATTGCTTTTTTATTCCAAAGAAGTAAATGAGGACACAACAATTCAATGACCATACACACATGGAAATCAAAGATATACCTTACAATTGTTAATGTTTTTGCAGCTTTTCAGGCCCTTCTTTAAAAAATGTACTGTGAGCCTATAAAAACAGGCACGGGCCAGTCAGATAAAAAAAAAAAATGCCACTTCATATAACACAATGTTATGTTTCTTTTAAGTATATGCTATTGTTTCAACAGTTGTATCATGGTAATATTGTACAATCCTTTCTGTATGAGTTATTTTTTTTACGAGAGGCAATAGTAACGGGAGGGAACAAGAAGGTTACAGATTTCCTGTGCAGCTATCAGTGCCATATAATTACACTCTGCGTCATGCAGTTAAGTGTTATACAAACAATAACATCAACAGAGAACAATTACAAGCCAATGTAAACTTAACAGGAGGAAAAGAACTCATACTGTAGGCTTGCTTCAGAGCCAAAAATAAGCAACATCGCAAAAAAAAAGCAAACAAGAAATGAAAGCCAGTTCATTGACACCAAGGAAAACAAAAGAACTAAAAAGGTCATATAAGCACAGCTTACAAAGATAATAAAAAGTACACGATGTATACAAGTCGAAAATGTTGGAAAAGAAACTGAGGGAAAGTGTTGTACCTTGTTAAAAAAACATATAAAACCAAGGACCATTTTCAAACTACTTGGCATGTTTATGGCTGAAGAATACGAAACATTCACAATAGCATTTTTATTTGCTGCATACATACCAATCATCCATTCGCTATAGCTCATGTTTTGAGTGCTACTTTTCAAAGACAACCTGAATTAATCCAGTTCAAAGAACCCAACCCACCTTCTTTTTTTGGTTTGCTTATTTTAGGATCAACACTTGACATAAAAGCTGACAACATCATTTAGTAAAATATAGCTTCTTCTGCTTAAACTGATCCACAGTTGACACATTTGAGGCACGGTACCATTAAACCTTATCCTAAAATATGAAACTAAAGCACCCAGGACTTCAGCATAAATGTACTAGCTTAAGATAATTTGATCCTTAAGGTTAAAAAAAAAAAAATGACACAAGATTTGTTTGCACACCCTACCCCTATGGCATAAACAAATTCATGTGAAATGAGAAAAGCCCAATGACAATACTGACCTAGTTTCTTGACTCTGAAAAAAAGATACAAGGCAGCCTCATTCTGAGAGAATGCAGTTTAAAACTACTACTTAAAGAAAGTCTTGCTTCTGATACACAGAGGAGATTGTCCTGTTGTATGTTTTCCGACATACAGTAGAAGAAAACTGGAGATGTTGCTTTAATAGAGGAAAGGTCCCTGTGTTTAGAGTGATTCAAAAGCAATACAAAAAGTGAAGTCATAGTATAGAGAGGGTTCACTTTTTTGGTCAAGCTGACTTAATCAAACAGAAAGAAAGAGCATATTCTGATGATTCTCAAGCACTGATGACTACTGAAGTCCGTAAAGTGGCATAACTTGTGTTCTTTGTACATGTGTACTTTGGGATGGCAAATCAAGTTGATTAAAGAAACGCATTTCTAACAGTGTCATATATCACTAACTTGCTTCCGTAAAAAAGTAGATTGCTCTCATGTAACTATAATGAATGAGACTATCATCTGCTAAAAGTCTTCAAATGCAGAATGATAAAATGTCTTTCTAGGATGGCTTAAACTATGGAACTGTATTTGTGCATGTTAGTTCTTATAGATGAGAACGAAAAAAGACCCAGAAGTAGCTCTCATAGGGCTGAATTTTGGCATCATTTAGTACCTTTAGTACCTGTGAAAAGCATACATAAAAGAAAGCTATTTTTCCATCATCATAGAAAATTACAGTTATTCAACCTCAAAAGCAATCCATGTATAAATATAGTGGTGGATGAATAGAGATGAGTAAACTATGGAATATATCTGTGCACGGCTGTTCTCACAGCTGTGCCCTGCTTAGCCGCAGGTTGTGGTTTGAGATTGGTACGCAGTATTTATAAAAACAGGCTTCTTGAAAAGAAATACAATGGTGCATAGAAGGCATTATAATACAACTCACCAATATGACTCAACTGCGCCTTCCATTTAAAAACATTTCTCATTGTTGACTGGTCCTGGAGTCACTGCACACTTACACAGAAAATGTTTAAAATCCTTTACAAAAAAAATATTTGGTTCTTCTTCCAACAAATCCTTTTAAGTCTCATTCAGATCCATCAAAAACATTTGGCCATATGCTTTCGAAACACTTATTTCACTACTTGTGGTGGCATAATGGCTGTCTTTTGCTGGGGTGTTTTACTTTCTGATGTTTCCAAAGTACCATCCTTGCCTTTCTTCCTGGGAGGCTTTTTCATGGGAGTCTTCTTTGGTGTAGGGTCCAACGTCGAGTCCCCTGCCTTTGAGCCGTTCAAGTCCTGCTTCTCCGGGCTCGTGGTGTCAGGGGTCCCTGGGTCGGTGGTGACAGGTGCCACCATCTTCTGAAGGCTGTTTGAGGTGGGCAGCAGAGGCTTAGTGGAGCCCTGCTGACCTGGTCCACCAGATGGGGTCCTCTTGGCTTTCTGTGGTGGTGTCGGCTTCTCCCGGTTTCCCTTGGGCGTGGAGAGACCATTGGTCTTTGTCAGACCTGTTCCCTCATTTCTGTTAATGCTTTGAGTTTTCTCTTTGAGCTGAGCAGCCAAGAGTGTGGCAGCCTCTGAGTTCATGTGAGGGTGGATGACTTTGGGGCTCTTTGGTGGCTCCTTTGGCGTCTCCTTCGGAATATCAGCATTCTTCTTCTCAGATGAGGAGCTGTGGAAGTTGCTGATCTTCTTTAGGGCATTTTGAACTACACCGTTGATGTGTTCCATGTGAGTGGGACTGCTGTGTTCGTCCCCAGACTTCTTAACCCGCAGAACTTTGTGTTTGCTTGGGGAGCCGTTGACTTCTGCCTCTTTAACCTCCTGTTTCTTTTGTTGTTCACGGCTCTTCTCCTTCATCTTATGCCGCTCCTCACTCTTGGATGAGCCATCGCTGGAGCTCCTCTTTTTCTCCTTTGGCACTGACAGTGCCTTATTTCCCCCATGCCCCTGCTGTTCTGGTTGGGGAGACCCTGTAGTATTCCCATGTATCCATGATACCTTGGGCTTAGTGGATGGGTCTGGTGGCCGTGGTTTTGGTTTGCCAGGTGAGGGTGGTGGCTTTCCATTGCGCTTAGCCTCTGGTGTAGGAGTGCCATCCCTGTCCTTGCCAATTCCATCATCCTCCTTGGACTGCTTAGAGAGGCGGGCGATGCGGGCGTAGAGGGCTCCAGTATTGGATTCAGAGCCACTGGTAGAGCCTTCACTGTCAGAGGACTTGAGCAGGGGCTGCTCGTTGCCTTCTGGTTTTGTAACACTTGTGTCTTTCAGGGAGGTGTACTCCCCTGCATCCTCCTCAGTAAGGTCAGCTTCTGGCTTTTCTGCTGCTGGGCTGGGGCTCTGCTTCTCTTTGCTTTCATTTACCGAGTCTGTAGGTCATTGAAAAATCAAAAACAATATATTAGGAATATTTAGGGACTATTTAATGCTAGAAGTTAGAGTCAATTCTTGTTTGGCAGAATAATTGAACAGAAAAAATACTTTTACGATAATTTCAGATTATCAATCAATCAAAGAATAATTATGAAATTTACAATTCAATTTCTTGCTCTTACAGACGTGAAATTGAATTCCAATGCAATGAAAGGAAACAGGGGTCAAATGAACACATCTGGTGGTTGTGCGTATGCAGCCTCACCTGGTCTGGTATGATCAGCAGGTTGGAGTGGCTTAGGCTTACTAATATAAGCAAATGTTCACTAATGCACTACAATACACTCTACTGGAGTCAATGACAGAAGGGAGACAGTCTGCTTAATCGGTGATTTTGTACTTATGATGCTATTGTACTTCTTTAACCATGATCCTGTAGTTTACCTGGCCACTGTAGATCCTATCCAGAACTGCTGTGCATCAATATAGAATGTTTTAAAGGTTTTTTTTTTCTCACATGCGTTGACACATACAAAGAATAACAATGGGGTATAAGTTCAACTATTTTAGTTATTTTAATAATTTGAATTATAAATAACAATTTATCACTTCCATCGTTTGTTTTAAATCTTCAACTCCAGTCAATGTATTACAGTGGTCACATTTACAAATGACAACATTTCATGGTTTTCATCTGTAAGACATTCCTTCTCACCAAAGAAAGCAGAACAGGGCCACTGAAAATGCTAACATGCTTGAGATTGGAGTGGCTCTAATGCAACAGATCATATCTATCATATCAAACCCTTTCATGTTGTTAACTCTAATTATTTAGTTCAAGAGGCTTAAACCAATTGATGTAAAGCTCTTGAACCATGTGGAGAATGAAAACCAAGAGAGAACTACAATATTAATTAATCACACAACACAACCAAAAATCCCCCAACACAAAATCTAACGTCAGACTTCCAGAATAGAAACTGATGGAATCAGTGTTTTCCATAAAACTTCAAGGAGTTAGTCACTGTTTGGATGTGTGCCATATGCTGACTTGACTGTTCAACTTCCTGTTTATACTTCCCTTGTCATCGAAGCAAAACCTGGATCTAGATTGCACATGATAAAGAAGCTATCTCCATAATGAGATTTACAGAAGTGGGTGAGTCAGTGCACGGCCATAATGGGGATCTTAAGGTCTTCAGGAAAGTGACTCTATCAGCATGTGTGTGTACCGTATGTAAAACAGCTCTGCTGTGCCACAGACCATTTATGGATTTATTTGCATCATTCCAGATAACTAAACTATTCATTTATTCTTACGATGACTCACCTTCATGGGGCACGCAGTAAACTGGCCCCTCGTCTCCGCTCTCAAAGGAAGAGAAAGACTCCTGGGATGACCAGGAGGAGGGGGAGGGCTGCTCCGCTACTGACGGGGGCTCTATGAAGCTGCAGTTGAAGGTGTTCTCTGGGTCATGGTGGGCTACTGAGAACAGAAAACAAACGCAGAAGCCAAAAGGTCAGCCAGAGGGTATTGTACCATGTTACAAAAACAACAGTCTGTTCTCACTCACTCTCAAGACGGCTGCTAAGTATTAGAAAGTGTTGGTTTAAATGAGTCTGCAGAAAACTAGATTTTATTTGTTTTGAGTGAATTTAACAAAAGGTCCAACTCTAGGAAAAGTACATAGAGCTCTCGAGGGGTGGATTGTTATCTAATAGTGATGAAGGAGTATGTGAACTACTATTGTCTTATATCTCTATTATCTCAGATATTTATCTATCTGAGAGATGATACAGCACACTGTCATCAAATTTAAGTGATTTAAAATATATACAATATTCCTCAAAGTGGATGGTTCAATTTTTTGTAAAATGTGTGTCTTTCAAAGGGAGAAGGTAATGCAGACATGCTAACTTAGCTTAGCATTAAACTGCAAACTGTAATGTTGATGCAACAGTGGAAAATCATTTACATAAAAAATAAATATTCTTCAAAATCAGTCACTGAAGTGTTTTGTGGTCATTTGAACTATATATGTAGATTTGATAGTGTTCCTCCCTCACTGTCTGCTCCCCCCCCCCATCTCTATTTCCCTTCCCTCTCTCTCAGACATATACTCCATCCCCCGTTTTTTTCAGACACTGCAGCATTCAGCTGACCTTTCAGTGTCAGGACAGCTGTGGTTTCTGGGGGATACTTGGATACTTGCGGCTGACCCTCAGGAGTACACAGTGCAGTTTTGGCCTAAACTCTGCTGGGCGTTAACTTGACATGACCGACCACATCAGATGCTCCTGTTTACATGTCCGATGATACACGGACCCAGGCATTTGTTTAGACAGCAGATAAACCGTCCAAGTACCGTAGTTGTTGTCGTTTGACTGTTAAACTGAAAAGATGAACAAATACAAGTGTAAGCAATACAGACAAAAAGCTGCATTTACTCTGTATTTTATCTGTATTATCGGGGTATAAGAGGCCTTTGTCACTCAGATGTCGTGCAATTTTGTTCACATTCTTACTGAATTTAATTTTTATCAGTGACAGATATGCTTATTTAAAAACTTCAAAACAGAAAAATACTGATCTTTATGCCATTCAAATAGTGAGCAGATGATGTATTCCCGTCCTCTCCCTTTTTGTCAACAACAAACACGTCTGGTTTATGTTTCATCATAAACTGATCTAATGTTATCATGTTGCGTTGTGTTGTTCATTTATCTGCATTACATCATGCAACTCTCTGTTGTTGCCTTACTTCTGCTTTCAACATTTTCTTAAACAACAGCCAGATCTAGTCACTGTCGAAACAGAATTGGGTCAATGTGTGTTAGTGTATGTAAGTGTGTGTGTGTGTGTGTGTGTGTGTGTGTGTGTGTGTGTGTGTGTGTGTGTGTGTTGTGTGTGTGTGTGTGTGTTTGTGTTTGTGGTAAAGATTACTTTTGTGTACTGACACGCTGACATGTTTGTACGAAGCAATTTTCAAGGACCCTTGCTTTGTTTTTGTTTTTGTTTTCACTTCTGTCAAGCAGCTGAGTTGTATGGAGTTGTTCAAGTTAATGCTTTCAACTGAAGGTACCACAGGAGATCTATTTTGAATTTGACCCGATATGCTAAGAATGAGCCATAAGATGTCTATCTTTATTCCTACACTGATGAAAAATCACTCTTTTAAAAACGTTGGTCTTTGTGTTACTTTAGGGCTGGACAACCTCTACACAGCTGCATTATATCAACAATGAGTAAGTACAGATGTGTTTGTGTTAAAGGGGAATTTAGGGCAAAAATAGAAAATGTTTTAATAAGTATGGAGGAGGGACCTCCGTTCAAGGGCATTTATGTGACTATTTTAGGATATCCTGCTTACTACAACACAAGGCAAACTTGCTCTCTTTCAACATGTGCAGTAGCTACTATTGGACTGTTTGGCCATTGAAATGTAGGTAAAGACTAACTTGATTCTTCATTCCTAATTGTGCTTCATATCAAACAGCAATCGTCTTTGTGAATGTGGTAAAATAATTGCAATACATCATTTATACAGAGCCACGAGAAACTCAGGTTTGAATGATTATTAATGTATTTCCCAAACTCAACTTTAAGAATAAATACATAAACTCTGACCTTTTGCAAGGCCCTTACTGAGCAGCAATAGGCAGATACATAGGCAGCGCCTCTGGGTTACTGAGGAATGTAGAGCAGCCAGCCTATGCAAAGCCTTCAAATAAGCGAGTCGACAAGCTAACAAGCTAACACATGGGCATTTTGGGACACTACTTGTATGCAGCGATGAACAACTGCTGCCCTTGAAAGCTGCTCCCTCCAGACTGAGGGTCTAGTGGGGCAGATTGTTGTGCAGACTGGATGCCGCTGTGGTCCCTCCCAACATGAAAACCAACGCACAACAGGGTATTATTGACACATCCCAGCTGCACAGCTACGCCACCACAGTTGCTCAGTGGGGGAATGCATTTAGAGACCTGAAGCAGACCTGAGCTTGGCTGGGACAAGAAGGTTGCTAGTTCAAATGTCTGGTCCAGCTGTGGAAATCTGGGCATAGAATGAGGTTATTGCCTGCCAATAATAAGAAGAAACAATATGTTTCAGCCTGAAATAGCACGTGTTAGGGTTACAGGATTACATGCAAAGTCTAACACAAATACACCACATCAAGGGATATACAACATGGCTAACTGAGCCTTTAACCAATCAGCAAGCCTATTTATTTTTGAATTTGATAAGGATGACTAGCAGACGCAAACTTACATTTAGCAGCTCCCTTTGTCTCAAGTGATGCACTCAAAATGACTTTAAGGTGCAATTATTCTTCATGCATTATGAATTTGACGCTAAGAGCAGCTGCAAACATATTTACTAGGGCTGTCAAAGGATTCATTTTTTAAATCCTGATTAAAACCAAAATTTCAATAGTTAATCCTCATTAATCACGTTGAAATATCACACTTGAAATTACATTATTTCCCATTTAAAAATTAAAATTGTTAGGCTTTCATTTTGAACGTTCGTACTGTCTTAAACTGAGAGTGCCGTACGTGCTGTTTGAATTCAATCCTGCTTTAAATTTAAAATAAAGTAAGGACAGTCTGGTAGATTGAAGGTAATGGCAAGGAACTGTTTACTCTTGGCCCTCACTAATGAACACGGAGGATGCAAAGAATGCAAGACAGACATGTGTTTTTAAGGCGTGGAGTAAATATGCTTTGAATGGAATGTAAACTACAAGCAAACAGCCTCAGTTTTTTACCAAGAGGGTAAAAGGTGACAGCTTGTTCATGTGGCTAATTCTCTGAGGCTAACTATGCTAACAGACGAGTAAATGTTTTCTTCCTCCCCCACTTCCCCCCCCTGTTCCTGTTTCAGTTTCTTGCCACATCTGTTGCTACTGACCCTGGTGTGGATAAATCACGGTTCTGACACGGGCTGGGGTAAATTTGACCACTTCCTGTTTCCAGCCCCATTGGGCCCCCTCTGGAATGTGTGTGTGCAGGACTGTGTAGCCCTAGTCAGAGTTTGAGTTTCTAAATGTTGGCAGACCACGCTTCTGTGGGCAGCCCAACACAAAGCAGAGAGGCAACAAATTAGACAAACCAGCAGGGGGAAGAGACATTCAAGGTTTGAGTAGATATTGAAGTTTGTTCTTGAAATAAATTGATCCTTGGTAATCTTATTTCATGTCTGACAATAAAGACATTTTGACCAGTAAGCTTCAAAAAACATTTTGTGTTTCATTAAGTACTTCAATTATGTTAAGAAAAAGGCCTTTTGATTGAGATGACGTTGGTTTTCATGCCTCTAGCCCATTTCTGCTTCACGTGGTCAAGCTCATCTGAAACAAGCTTATTAATGTCCCATTCTGTAGAGACAAAGGCAACACTGTCCTAGTTTTGGTTAAAGACCGAGTCATAATGGAGACAAACTCAAGCTTTAAAAAAACAGCTGTATAAGTAAAACAGCACATGCTGCTCAGACATGAAAAAGAAATCAGGTCATCATGTTTTAACTCCTTCCACAGCAGAGTGACTTCAGTGAAATTTGATTATTTCATATTACAGCTCTTACACTGCTATGCAACATTTTAGATACATGCTTTTTTTAAATCAATCAATTATTCAATCTTTAAATGTCAGGGAGGCGACAAAGTTTTCAACCACAAGATCTCAGAACTCACAGCCACTGGCATGTTTGTCAGCCCAAAGTTTCAGTTCACTATGACATTAAAGAGACAAGATCAACACACTTAACAAGCTGGAACCAGAAAGTGTTCAAATGTTGTTTTGATAAATGACTTATCATACATTTTCTTGATTAATTAACTGACTAACGACACTGCAGCAACTGTCTTTCTTTTAGTCCGTCATTGTTCTTCAATAGGCATTAGTTTCCAACTCTATTACATAAATATAAGCACTTTGCACCATTAGTTTGTGCTTTTGGAGTATAGAGAAATATTGCTTTCTTGTACAGTATGCAGCACATGACAATACATTCTCATTGTTATCCTGATTTGTCATAAAGAAGTGTAGAATCTTCTTATTCATTTCAGATAATAAACCTTTTCTTTTTTTTTTTGCTGTTGCAACTGAACGCCAAACAAAAACAGCCACTTGGAAAGTCTGGTTGGAGTAAATGATCAGCCTATCTCCCCTGTCTGCTTTAAAAAAAAGACTGGGGTCACAGACAGATCTGTCACAGACCACGAGACCTCCGCATGGAGCAGCAGCATCCACCCAAACAGTGCGGCCTTTGATAGCCCATCACTCAGCACCACCCGGGCCCCCGACAACCACCAGGCTTCTTTAAATAACAAGGCCTTCTCCACAGCTCAAGAAAGATTTTCTTGGGGAAAAAGACGATGGAAACAAGTCAGTAAGAAAATTGGGGGGGAGGGGGGGGGTGTAAGCCCCAGTTTAGGGTTGTAATAATATGAACACATGGCATTTGAGGGTGCCAAGAATAATAAGGGGCTCTAAAACAGTGCATACCTTTCAAATGAAACCCCATACTCGCCTGGCAGCCACCATACACTTTTCAACCCTATTTATCATCTGAGAGGCTGAGGTAGCACTGAAGGAGAATGCTCAGCCTGACTGTCACTCATTTCTGTCATTGCCTCTTCTGAAGACATATTCAAGCATTGACAGTCAGTAGAACCACAGATCTGACACCTACATTGTAACATGTATTATGTTCTTTCTACTCTAACACTTCTGCCATTTCAGGGGAATTTTTTTTATTTGATTAGACTTTACAGCATTTTGCTTCATCTTTACACATGCACAGGGAGAACATGGATATTCCACACAGAGGGGCTCTGTCCGACCGGGATTCGAACCAGGAACCTTCTCGCTGTGAGGCAAACAACACTGACTACTACTGCACCATCGTACAGTCCATTTAGCTCGGCTTTCCAAACATCAAAATCACAAAATCAGTTGTTTATTGTTGAATCACTTTCCAGGAATCGACAATAACCAACTGAAAGGTCGAATTATTTCATTAATTGCACACACAACAGACACAATATGTCAGAAACAAGGCAAGAATGTATCAAGATGAAACCTTCAAGAGAAACTCATCTGCCCATAGGGACTTGTAGTAAATGTGATATCAGTGACAGGCACTGATATCAAAGCAACATTAATGAAAAAGTAACAGAGAACATTGATAAAGACAATGCAGTAGACTCAGGGCTGCAAGACGTTCAAGTGTGGGCATTCAACTGATTTAATATGTTTTAGTATCCCAAATATTATGTGATGTCCAGTAAACTTTGCACAAACACAGGCAGAAGAAAATACGTAATTTAGAGGACTACTTTTTACTTTGAATCAGAGCCTGTACTCTTCTAATTTGGTGAAAAAGTTTCATCAGTACTTGTATGTTTTTCAGATTCTTTTGTCAGACAATGTTGTCTACTTTACAAGAAATAATATAGCCGCTTTTGTCATCATGTCATCATGCATTGGCTACTAATAAAGAGCTAAGCTTGATCCTACTTTTCTTAAACTGCGTTGTACAATTACCAAAGAGGACGAGGATTGCATAAAACCAAGCAGCTTCTGGCAGCAGTGTGGTGGGATATGAAAAAGTGTTTTGGGGCTTACCGACTACTTTGGGCAGTTTCTGTCGCCTCAGTGGAATACGGGGAAGTTTAGTGCTGATTCGGCTGAATCGTCCACACAGGATCCGTTTGGCTTTTTTGCTGTTGGTAGAGAGAGTTGTCATGGTTAGGACTGAAAAGGGATGACACCATGGAAATTCAAATGAATCATTCAAAAGAGGCGTATTAAACATGGCCCCCTGCCCATTTTGAGGGCTCGGCGGCTGCTCATATTGCTACTCATAGTGTAATGTCAAAACATGAGAAACCTTCAAATACAATTTATATGCATTTATTCATTTAACAACCTAGAACCTGTGAGAAAGAGTGAAAGAAAACAATTTCCTCTGTTTTTATAACCGGGTTGCGCTTTTTAAAAAACACCTTCTAAAAACCCAAACCCCTATCATGCAGCGTTGAGTTGAAGTCACCAATATGTCACTCACTTGTGGTCGTCTTTGTGTCGGCATAGGCAGCAGCAGCACAGCAGCGAGAGCAGGACAATCAGCAAAAAAGCGACCAGGGTTCCAGCCGCAATCACACCCATCCGCTGGTTGGGCTCTGAAAGACGAGGTGCAAGGAATTCTGGGTGTGCCACACAACTTTGAATGCCAGTTTCAACAAAATCCCTCTCTCTGTCATCGCTAACTTTTGAGACCTTGCCATATTGCAAACTATTATGATTTACTTTTGAAGCCAATTCAAATGACTCTAAAAGGAGGTTAACATAACTGTGCATCAATTTTATTAACGTGAAAGTTGCTGCAGGCTCGATAAAAAAAGATAGAGCAAAGTGTATCATTAACAATGTATCTTTAATTGCTGCTTGACGTTAAGCATCTCTGAGGAAATGGGTTTGCAACAGGCTGAAATCCACTCCAAATTATCCATTATTAGTCTTATCTCCCTTATGACTGAGGGCCACTTACCCTTTCACTGCTGATTTCCTGCAAGCAACTTTCCCTCCTCATCCCCTCTTTACTTTTACGCCCCCCGCCCCCCCAACCATAACTCAGTAATGATTTATTAGCACCCCTCCCTCTAGTGGGATACACCCCAGAGATACTAAGTGCTGCATTGCATAAGAATGGACTGCAATTGGCGCTTGCGAGGACAGACGACACCAGAGGAGAAGCAAAGCATCAGTTAAGCAGAGGTGGTCTTGACTCTGTCACATGAGGCTGAGCTGGATCGTTAGACCGTCTCGGTGTGACATGGTGTCATTGCTAACAGCGGGATAAAGAATAGAAATGGTTTCGAGGGGGATAAGGTGTGAAATGTCAAGGTCTTATAACATCACTGACCAGCCTTCCATTGGCCGATCATGTCACCTGGTCCCAAGCCTTTGTGTCCTATACTACAATGTTGTAGCTGTCTGCCTTGATGTTGATGTTCATGATGTTCTAAATGATGTTAGAACTGTTAAATCTATCTTCTTCCTACCTCTCTCTTCCTTCCTACTTTTTCTTTTCTCCTGTATTTTCACCATCCCCCTCTTTGTTTCTTCCTTCCTCTGCCTCTCTCTCTCTATTCCCCTCTCTCTCTATCTGGACAGGAACAGAGCCAACAAACACAGCCATAAAAAGGACACCGGTTTTGGTCTGGAATTGCTATCAAGGCCTTGCTATGCTAACTCTCCCACTACAAACACTGACCTGAATAGATGTGTTTGTTGCTACTCAGTGTGTAAAGCCAACTATTAGACATTTAATACAGGCATCTGGTTCTTTGGAAAAATATTTCTCTGGTACAAGTAGTACAGGCAAGAAATGACTGATTTTGTCTCTGAAAAGGTGCCATTTAAAAAAAAAAAAAGGCTACTTGTGCACACGTACTGACACGCACACAGGCAAGACATTTAAAACAGCATAAACACAAAGCTTGTGGTTGCCGCTTAAAAAAAGGACAATTTCTACATTGACAACAAGAACCATCAAGGAACTTTTCTTACATAAGTAACAAGCACCAAAACTAAGATTTTCTTACATAAGTAACAAGCACCAAAACTAAGATTTTCTTACGTAGACAACAAGAACCAAAGAGGAGATTTTCATACATAAATAACTAGCACCAAAAAGGAGATGTTATGATGGGTACAAAATCCCCTTATAGGAGATTTTCTTACGAATTTAACAAACACCAAAACGGAGATTGTCTTACGTAAATAACAAGCACCAGACACGGGATCACAGTTCTTGTCATTGCAGGAGCAGGTTTGGTTGCAGTTCACTCCATACTGGCCAGGTTGACAGGTCATATTACAGCTTTAACAAAAGAGACACAGACATGTGTTTAAAATGAATCCAAAGCATTGGATGCGTAAAAAAAAGGGACCTAGAAATAGACCAGTTCTTTGTTAAAGACACATTTTACTCTGCTATACGTTTGTAGTCATTTTACTTTTCTGGTATATAACCTTTCTTTTATCTGTAACTGTAAAAAAATGCCTCGAACACTACCTTCTCTCTTTAAATCCCAAGTGTGTGAAAGTGTTCATATAAAGCCTTTGTATTGTAAAACTGCCTAGGGCATAAACATGACTTTTTGGGGGTATGAGGTGTCTTGTGACTTACTAGGTGCCATAAAACCCCGGGTCACACAGGCACTCTCCAGTGACAACATGACAGATGCCATTAAAGCAGTGACAGCAGTTGTTCTCGCAGTTCTCGCCATATGTGCCATTGGGGCAGCGCACCTCACACCTATCACACACAAAAGGAATGCAGTGATTACCATCATTTTCAAGCTGAGCAGAATGAGTCATAGACATTATCACAGTGTGGGAAATGGTTTCTATGGTGGCTAGTAGTTAGAAACAGCCATTATGTTTTGAACTCTGAAAATGACAAAGCTCTACCTCTCTGAAAAAACAACATTTTTCTGCATGTATTTCTGCTTGTTTTTTTTTTAAGTGTGTATGAAATGTCTTACCTGTCCCCAATCCAGCCAGGGTTACAGTGGGAGCACTTGCCCTGAATAGGGTCGCAGTGGTGTCCGTCTTTGCAGGTTGGACACACCTCCTGGCAGTTGTCGCCGAAGAAGCCTTTGGAGCAGAGCTGGTCACACCGTGTCCCGTTCCAGCCTCTGTCGCAGGTAATGCAGCGTCCCTCCGTCACCTTACAGGGCTGCTGGCCCTTGCAGTGCCCACACCTGTGTTCAGCCAAGGAATTCAAAAACAACAGACATCTAATTTGTGTTGTTTTGACAAAAATCGACCACCTCATCAATCTTTGGTGAAACTGTTAAAGAATTTTGATTGTGGAGAAAAGAGTTTGTATTAGTTTTCCTTCAAATGTGTTTCTATTTTTTTTTTTATTAAAAAAGAACATTTAACTTTGTTTCTCTTCAGTTTATAGCAACAGTATCCTGTGAGATCAGCACAGTCCATGGAAGGCGAAACACTTAACCTGAATTGCTTTTACATGCTGGCTGATGATTATGGGATAATGTGAATACCAACTCCCAAATCTCACTTTACTACTGCTCCATTAAGCAACATGTTCAGATCTTTTATGGGTTATCACCAGCAGCATATATCAAATCTTATTTCCTATCAAACCACATAACCGCACCGTAATATAGAGCAGGCAGGGGTGCTGGACATTAGACATCTGTTAAAAAAGGCATGTTTCATGTGTTTAAAATTGTACATTTGCTCTTTGCCAAGTTTTCTTCCCCCACCTGTTCCTGCAGTTCTGACCGTAGAACCCTGCAGGACATGGCTCCCTGCAGAACTTCCCACGGTACCCTGGTATGCAGGTACACGAGCCGTCTGCCTGGTTGCAGTTGCCGTGGATACACTGGCAGTATCTTTCACACCGGGGACCCCAAAGTGTCTCTTTACACTGGCAGCGTCCTGTGAACTGGTCGCATGGTGAGTTGTTACAGTTACACTGGATGGCACAGTTCCTCCCTGTCCAGCCAGGATTGCACATGCATCGCCCTGTCATTGCATCGCAGGTGGAGTGGATGCTGCAGTAGCAGTTGTTGTTGCACTGGGGGCCCCAGGCACCAGGATGGCATGAGCATTTGCCCGTCTCTTGGTCACACTTGCCCTTTTGGCACATACAGGCATTCTCACAATTAGGTCCCCAACGGTTGTGGTTGCAGGTACACTGGCCGGTGAAGTCGTTACACTGGCCGTTGGGGTAACAGTTACATTTCCCCTTACAGTCAGGTCCCCAGAACTGTGCAGGGCACTCTGTTAACAGACAGTGTGGAGATCAGAAAAATCTTATTATCCATCTAATACCCTTTAACAAGAAAGTATAAAGCTTCTCTTGGGTTTCTATGGCTGTATTTAGAGATTTTAAATGTTTTGCAGAAACACTGTTTACTTTGGTCATGTTGTTTATCGTTTTAGCTAAAAACATGCTAACAAGCACTAATCATAACATACAGCAAGTTCAAATGGGAATGCAGGTATTGCATAGACAACTTTTTAGCAACTTGGGTTAGATGACTTACTCCTGGTAGAGCTTCTAAACATGAGACAACGATGACACCATGAAAAGCAGACTATTGCTACGAGGCACGGCTCTAAACACAGCGGACCCTAGAGGAGTAATTGTAATAATATCTAACTGCAAAAAGAAGTCTGGAAAATGACTGTGTACTATGGGGAAATGAGAAAGAAGATGATAACAGCAGTCACCTTGTTGAGCTGTTCAGTTTAATGTGTGTAATAAAAGCTAGTTTAGCTAATTCTACAAGCCTGAGAGGAAAAAAGTTGGAACCAATCGTATACTGTAGCTAAAAATGATTGACATAATAACTTACTAGTATCACAGGTAGCTCCGAAGTATCCATGACGACAGCGACATTCATTGGGCCTGACACACACCTCATTCTCCTTGCAGGTGAAGTTGCCTTCACAGAGAGCTGGGATGGACAAGAACAAGCCACATCATTGAACTGTCTGGCACAGTGATCTGCATTACATGAACTGATGAATGTGTTTGGTACATACGTGTCAGGCATTCATCCCCTAGCTGCCCCCATCCACTGCAACACACAAACCCTGACGACCTGGAAAAAGAAGTTATGAGATTCCGAATGAGAGGTGAATTATGGGTAAAATACAGTACAATAAAGCCTGTTTTAAAGCGACAACGTCCACACCCAACTCATGCCTCTGTGATCTTACATTTTTCATTGATGTGGCTAAGATCTGAAAACGTACGCGAGGCACTGTATGTGTTGCATATGCTTTGCACATGGTTGAATACTTATATGAACCAGGACCTTCCCATCTGCATACAGGCCTTAACCGCTTAATAAAAAAATAGAAGCAGGACAGTGAATAATCAGAGATAGTATTTAGCAGCCAAATTTTAAGGCCTGTCAGGAAAAGATGGATGTGTCTCCTCTTCCTCCCACGCCTGTGACCTCTGTGGGGCCCCTGCAACACGTCAGCTTCCCCGAAAGTGTTTGAAGATAGCAGTTTGCTTTCTGTCAATGAGAAGGGATCGGCACTGTTTTTTATCCTGCCAGAATAGGCACGTGGAAGAGATCACAGGTCTAACCTCTGTAATACTTTCACTTTTAATGAACACATTTTTTTTTTTATGTTCTATCTGCCAGATATGAAACTGGAATCAACTTTTTGCAACTGTTCTGCTCCAATTTTTTGATTAACTACAGCAACCATGTACGCAATTGACCTTTGCTGACCTCGCAAAGGCAATACATGTCAGCACTCAAGAAGAGAGATTGCATTCATGTATTGTGGAGGTTTTTCTTTTTATATATGCACTCATGTTTGTCTTTCACTATTGGACAAACAATGTTCCTACCTTTGCCAAAGACGTTTTATTTTTTTTACTAACTCATAAATGCTTTTTCCAACATCAGGAAGCACTGATGCTGTATTATGGGTTTAATGTCAAAAAAACAAGTAGCAAGTTCACTGCAATAAATGGTAAACGCTTGTTGGAGGGCCAAAACGTCAAACTTGTGGAAAAGTGGTGCCCAGAACTGAATTTTGCAAATACACTTTCACAGATCACTGTGTTTTCAGTTAAGTTACAACTTATTTCCCAATTAGGTAAAATTAAAATGAAACAAAAGCGCATACAAAACTTTTCAGCTCTTCATTGTTGCAGTGCACTTTGCAGCTGATCTATTTTCAGTTTTGCCCATTGAACGTTTCCTTTCACTTTGTCTTTTATGCTTACTCACACCCACAATTGTAAAGGAGTTCAAGTTATGTAAAAAGAAACAAAATATACTTCTACAAACTTTAAGCACATCATATCGTATAGCATAGTTAAGAATGATCCCTTGACTACATTTGTTGTTTGTTGTCGACCACAATATCCAAGTTCATAGACATGAGTCCAACAAGCTTGGACGCTGCAGTTAGCAATTATGGACTTGGATGTTTTTCTTTTACATGAGTAAACATGCATCCACAGGCTCTGCTATAATCCTAGAGGTCATCAAATGTTGCTCTTCAGACACCTTGACCTCAGAGAGGGGGCTGACTGAATATAAGATGATTTAACTTTACCTTTAGTTGACCTACACTCTTTAGACAGTTTTCAGCTGTCAATCAAACTATAATTCATTTTATAAACTTTTTTCAAAACCTCAAAAACTTTTTTTTTTTTTTAAATGATCAGGCCAGCCCTAGTGTGTTATCAAATAGTGCCACGATTGCTATTAAGGTCAATGAGAGCGCCCCTACAGGGCAATGTAAACACTTCTGTTCCAGATGTACACATCTGTAAAGCTGCTCTCCTCATTGGACTCCTCCTCCTGCTGTACAGCGGATTGGGAACACAAATATGTCGAAAGGAAAGACAGAAAGCGACAATTTAGTCTATTATTTTTATTATTATTATTAAAAGATGCATTTTACTCGTTTATATCAAAGTTATGGAGAATCTCAAAGGGTTCAGTCGATCTCCGTTTTTGTTTCTACTTGTATCGCTTTAATGAACCGTTATGCGAGCACAAGGCCAGCGCAGCTTTTGGGTCTAATATGAAGTTCTAAATATGTTTTGCTGTGTTTTTAAACTTTATTTGTACAGAATAAAATGCAAACTTCTTGAGGTATTTCAAAATGCTTTTTGTATTTAACGCAATTAAAACTCTGACTGGGCAATTTTCACAAAAAGTCGTATCTAGAGACATGCTGAAGAAAGAGGCGAAATATGTCTCAAAGGAAACTTCAGCATCAAAACTGATCTGCATCAATTACAAGCGTATTCAATCATATTTTCATTTGTTCTGATGCTTACCCAAGTGCTCTGCATACATTCCGTCCTTTAGGGTTGAGTTCTTGGCAGGAACTGGAGCAAAAGAAGAGACAAACCACCGCAACAACAGCAAAAGTGTTCTTCAATTCCATTGTACAAGCAGCAGCATCCTTCTAGACGCCGTTTTTACTCCGCATACTCCTCTCAGAAAGTGACGATGATTGCCTTTCACTGGCGTTAAATACTCCGATATGTTTCACGTTCAATATCCTGGACCATTTATGTTGAAAATATTAAATCCTTGACCTAGAACGGTGATTCTGAAACTCCTGCCACCACCTACGCCATCCAGAAACTCAGTGGCGAAAAAAAGTGACCAGCGACAGCAATCCCACCAGAGAAACTGAAAAAAGTCATTAAAACAGAACTTGAAAAACACAGTAGGCTATACTAAATAGACACTGTTCTCCTGCTGAGTGTAAATTATTCCATCAAAGTTTCTGAGATCATGTAACGCTGTGTCCAATCTGAAATCAAAACTTTTCCAACATTATATCCTTAGCGCGTCTGGAAACGAGCTATCGTAACAAAAATGTAGGTACATGGCCTGCCTTTAGCCTTTCCTCTCTGAGGACCAGCGCTTAATCCCCAACTTTTGTCCTCTCTCGCGCTCTCAGGAGTGGCAGGAGGGAAATTCCTGATTTGTTACTCTATCTTTGGCTCTGTGCGCCATGCGTGCGCCACCAAATTTACATAGGCCTGCGCGCAACAGGCTCTGTTTCAATGGCCTTGGATACAAAAGATGTCCCTCGGCTTAATTTTTTAATCCTCACACTAAAAGGTAAAATTAAGCGATAAGGATGAAAAATAATTGATCTCTTGTCTTATTTAGGCTGCAATACCACTATTTTCTTCGCATGATATGCTTATTCAGAGTGTCTTCCAATCATTAAAAAAACGTGAATAAATATATTTTGTAGACAGTTACCTACTCAGAAACACTCATTTGAGGATTTGGGGCTGTTCTGTTTTTTTGATTGATGGATGGAGAGAGTGTGTGGGCCTCAGTATGTGGGGGCTTGAGGGGGCAGGAGTGTAATGACTTCATATTAGACAATAGCTCCCCCATCTGTTAACACGGATGAAGTAATTTCGGCACAGGACACCTTGCACTGAGTAAATGGGAGTGCTCTTCCAGCTGAAGCCAAGAGAAAACACACATTTATAGATAAGGCTACATGCATGCATTTTGGGGTGTAAAGTTTCTCACAAGAGCACGTCTCATTTCAGCAGGTTGTGTGGGCCTTCAGCTGCGTGTGAAGGGTGTGAAGGGCTCCAGGTTAAACACTCATACGTTTTATAATTTACTCTCTGCAAACTGTTATGACATGTTTGTGAGTTACCTCTATGGTTTGCAGATAATGCCAGTATGTAAACAAAGCCCACGGCAAAAACTATCATCATGCAAAAGCCCTCCTACACAGTCAAATGTGTTAAATTACAAACATATTATTTAATAAGGCCTACTCTTTGTTTACATTCTTAGGCCTATCTATATTATAGCCATTGCTGCGCACATTGAACAGCAGGGGAGATAAAAAAAAAAACAAGCTGGGTAGGTTATCTAACGTTCCATGGTTATGTTATTCATGTTCTTTTAATTTAACCCCTTTTTTATTTCATTTTCTAAATGTGTTCACTTTCTTGTTGTAGCCCTGCATTTTCCCTTGACCACATTCTAGGGCTAATGACCCAATATGTTAATTTAATAAAGCATTTTTTTTTTTCAATATGGCTCTAATAACAACAATTTAAAAGGCTTGTTAAAATAAATAAATAATTAAAGGTTTAGTTTAACTTAGTAAAAGTAAAAGTAGGCCTATGACAGTTTTAATACGATTGGAGTGGGGGTTCAAGTTAACATATGCCCTATAGCCTCACTTTAAACCTGTAGTTGTGTCAATTTAAGGAAAGCCAAGCTGAGTCTTTTCCAAAAAAAATCCCTCAATTAATATGACTGTTTACCTCCTGTATGTTTACAGTGTAGCTGCGCAGAGCACCGACATATGGTCTAACCTCACCTCTCTGCTGGCACCCACCTCCTCTCTGGGCTGATGGTTTTTTGTTGTCATAACCGTGACAGACCTGACACAGAAGGGGGCAGACATTTACTTGAAATGGTCACTCCTCAGCCTAAGACTCCGGTCCACAGGCCCCTCCACACAGGCAACTCAGGTGAAGCAGCAGGACGATATCAGTCCCATTTCCCATAGAATGTAGGGTGAACGGTCTAACTGAGTATATACATTTAGTGGGAGCTCTTTTGCATGTGTCTGATTGGTTGCAACTGTCCCTTGTTACTACTGACCCCATTCTACCATACAAAAAGCAAATACCAGTAAAAAAGGTAACCAGACTTTTCATCTATGCTTAACATACTATGTAGTGGGCATGTGCTCATTTAATTTTGAACCCTGCCTTAAAGCGTATGCTGCAAATTTAACGGCCTCATGGGGTGTTTTGGGTATAACAAAACCTCAGTCCACCTACATGTCAACCTCCATTGAACTCAACCTGCTCCTCAGACTAATCTGTAACACCCACCTCTTATTTCACAAGCTGCTTTTCCAAGTATGCAAGTGAACTTCTCTGCATGCCACGCTACCTTACCTGAACCTAATGTCAGATCTTAACATGATGTAAATGTTCAGCTAGTTTTAAACTGGATTGGCCACATAGCACAGACAATTTTTTTTTCCAGTGCATTTTGTGATGAATCATGGTAGTCAGTGGCTAAATAGACTCGGCCCTGAAGGTTCATTCTTCACATCACGTCCTCATGTAATCAATGGAATCAATGGAAAGCTTGGCAGAGGTTGTGAAAAACAAGTAGCTCCAACAAATGTGAAGGAGTAATCTCATTTTGTATTAGTCTTGATTCTCTGTAGGGTGTGTGGTTCTCTGTCCCGATTTTACTCGAGTTAGCCATATCATTTATAGCTTAAGTGTTAGAGGATAATTTTAATTTCCTTTGCGAATCAATGATCAACTCGTTTATGTTCGTCTTTTTCTGACAGAGAAATCTGCTGTCCAAAACTAAGGCAAGACACAACCTGGATTTTTCAGTGAAATTACGATCATTAAACCAGACTCACTGATATTAGGCCTAACTTGGAAGTATTAATCATAAATAACAAGCACATTATATGCCTGTCAAAAATCTAAAATGTAATTTGATTATGAGGACTTGTCTCTCTCTGCTCAGATAACAGATCTAGGGCAGAAGATCCTTGGCCAGAGAGCTCTCGACAAGATGATGAAGATGACATTTTATGGCCACTTTGTAGCTGGTGACCACATGGCCATCTGACCGCTGATCCAGAAGAATCAAGCCTTTGGCGTTGGCTCTGTCAGAAAATACACTGTGGAGGAATACACCAGTGAGATGGAGGACATGCAAAAAGACAAGTAGTAAACATGATGGATTATTACCATTGATTTCAGATGTTTTCGATTCAACGTTGTTAGTATTTTATTCATGATTTGTTTGTCAGATTTTGAGCTTGATGTAAGATCATTTGTTGTATTAAAATAAGAAGTGGCATGCTTTGCCAAGATCACTCGTTCTAGATTTCTTCTGGCAAGCCAGATACAATTTCTTACAGATTTCCTCAGGCTTTCTTTCCCTCCAGGCAGCGGAAGCAACAATACTACTTAAATCAAATGTGAGGAATATTTAATTTAGTGTCGATTTTGGTCACCCCTGAGGACTGAGCAGCTAAGTCTTTTCAATTTGCTGTTCCTGTCCTGTACGTGTGTGTTAAATTATCCAACTGAAATCTCATCCTGCTACCTTTTAACTGTCTAACGTTCCAATCGCTGAGAGAAATGTGCCAAGTAAAATGGTTACAAATAGCCTTTCACATGTGCAAATTTTGATATTTCCTTAAAAGCCTATGTTTGAGGTGGGTTGCATGTGAGATTTGTGAGACAGCTAGATTTATCACTACAACTTTATTCAGACTTAATCTGCCATCCGATTATTTCTTCAAGAGGTCAGGGTTAGCCGTTGAACACGGCAGGTAATACTGCTGCGAGACCGGTTCCATCTTTGTGCACACGATGAAGCTGCTTCATGCTCCTTTCTTCTTGCCAACAACGACACATAGCATTGATTTAAAGCCAACCACAGTCATGATAGTATTTTATTCTGTTGATCATACGCCATCTTTGATATGTTGTAATTAACTCGGACTTCCGTAGCATTCCACCCCCAACCCTAACCCCCACGGTGGAAAAGTTGCGGACATGTGTGAAAGAGCAAGAGTCATTTGGGTCATAATGCTATTAAACACTTTGCTGGAATGTAGTGGTAGCAGTCATTTAAATAACTATATAGAAACACTCTTTAGTCTAGATGATGTTGAGGTTTGCTTTCATGTGACATATAGTGGCATCAGGATTAAAGCTAGTCCGTTTCATAACTTGTTTCAAACCCCTCGCTGTATGTTTCACTGGACATCTGTACAAACCTTATGTAAGCAGCCTCTCTCTGGGCAAAGGCAGAAGCGATATAACTTCAGTGGTGGAAATGGGCATTCATGCAGTATGAGTTAATTAGGGACATCTCACAGCCCTAAATCAAAATGGAACTATTTGGCTCATTAAGAAATAGCTTCCCAGTCAAATCAGTGAATACTGATGCTGAAGTGAATATAACTCAGTGGCTTTTTTACTGCAGTGAAAAAGTCAAATGTACTTGTCAGGTATACTTAGCATGAAGATAGACTGACAGTCACTTTGAATGTGTAAAGTTCAGATGTAGTGGGTAGACAAGACTGTTAGGAAGCACGTTTCAGTATTTAAGTGTTACAGTCTGATGATAAACCTATAGCTGATTGCAATGTTTGCTTCACAGCTATCATAAATATTGTCGTGGGGATGGCTTCTTGGAAACATCAAAAGGTTGTATCAAACCTCATACTAAAAAAAGTTGTTTGTCTGTTTGGCGAACACACACACCTTCACACCGTAAAGCAAGAGGACAAGGCACATTAAGCCAGCTTGATCTCAGGCAGTAGGGTCTGACAGGCACTCCTGTGATCTGTCAAGATATCAACAACAGCATTGCTCAGTTCTCTGAAACAGAAAGAAGATGTAAGGGATGTAAGAGGCAAAACCTGGCTCGGTGTGTTGGGAGCATGATAATAGAAATGCAATGCTTCAGTCGAATAAAGTCAATGTAAATTAAATATACATAACCCTAATTTTATTTTAAATGCTGTTTTTTAGAGGGCCTGTTCTGACATTTTGTAAAAGGGTTCCAAATAAGAATAATTTATGCCAGCTGCCACAATCTATCAGAATGTGTTTGTGTGCCAAAAGATAACTAATAATCAGTGCTTTCAGCACAATTTGAATTTTTGGCAGGACAACATAGAACGCATCTGAATATAAATCATGAAAAAGGCTAAACCTCATCTGGACTCAGACCAACACTTACTAAAGTAATTCAATGCTGAATTACTTTAGATGAATATCATTATTACATTTGAATGTAACTTCCGTTTAGTCTTGGTGTCTTAGTTGTGGTGTGACGTTACAACTGCCCTCGCTGGAGATTCAGCAGGCTGACAACAGGACAGTTCAGCTTATATTGTGTAGACATAATGCCAGCTTCTGGCACGCCACTGCCACAGGTCCATCATGTTTTCTTTTGGCTTTTTGTGCCTTTATTGGAGAGATAGGACAGTGGATAGAAATGGAAATCAGGGAGAGAGAGAGAGAGGGGAATGACATTTGGAAAGGAGCCACAGGTTGCCTGCGTTGAGGACCGCGGTGAGGACTATAGCCTCCATATATGGGACACGTACACTAACCACTGCGTCACCAGTGCCCCAGGTCCAACATGTTTTAATAAAAGTGCAAGTTTTCCAAAAATAAACTGTAACATAATTGACATTTGCTTCAATTCTGAAGAAACTTATTTTTCTAACGCATCCCGCAAGGATAAACTAATTTTAACCTTCTGTAATTCTGATCATTTGGCTCATTTGCATCTGCTGCAGAGAAAGAGAACATAGGTAGGTTGCCTTGTTTTTGTTCTTTTATAGGGGAAAAAAAATATGTGATGTAATTAGAAGTAATGAGCATGTAAATTTGTTTTCACCTCCAGGCGAGAGCGCAGAGAGAAAAATTAAAACGCTCACAAACAGTTCAGGGAGCATCATGGGGGAGAGACTCGAGCTCACAACCATTTCTACAGCGATGAGGCCAAATGTGACAGGATATGGGGGCCTTCATCAAATGCATATAGGCAACTGGCATAGTTGATATCTACCCTGAATTTCATCTCAGCACCCCTACAAAAACAACACTTTTTTTTTTTTTTTTTTAACATTTTAAAGAACTAGCTATCATTTTTAATGATATGTAGTAATAATCAATAATCCTTTACTAATGCCATGCATAAGACATATACCTTTATTGAATCAGAAAATATAAATGTATAATAGGCATTACCTTTTGCTATACAATTACAGAGCTTAGATTCCCCTCCAACACAAAACACAGAAAACACTGCAGCCAAGTGAAAAGCTGTTGTGTGACTTTTTCTATATTTAGACATCTGATATGTGAGCTTAAGCAACTCAATCAAAATCAATCAAACATCAAGAGATTTCACGGAAAATATTTTAATTTGGTATATATACAATCATTTCTATTACTTTCATCTACAAAAGCTGATGTAGATTTGGGTTGGGGCATTCCTGTGGCTTTTAGCATGCGTCATCTTTGAGCTTTTGTCTTTTTTTCATTTGACTTTTTTTCCAAGTTCAAAATATTGACTGAAGTCAGTTCATCCTCTAGGTGGGAGTGCAATAAAGGGTTTAACTGCCATTCAAATGGACGACCTAAGCTTCTGGTGGACACTGAAGAATGATTAAAGGTTAATTAGTTGATTTAGCAGGAACTCTTGGGACTAGGGTGTGGCGAACTGACACCATGCTTTCTTTCTTTGAGCTCCAGTTCACAGAGGGGCTGGTGAAATGGCGACAGTTTTTTTTTTTACATTCCTGGCATCACAGCAGGGGACAGATGACATGGAGGTCTAAGAGCACTGAAGACTGAAGACCGGAGCTAAAACAATTGCAGGTAGAATTTTATAACTTCTGTTCTGCAGGTGAACATTAATTATAGTGTTACCTCATCAGATGTTACATCCACGGTTATAGGTCACCTCTGCACTCCTATTTCCAACACAGTAGGAGGATATTGCTACACTGTCTGCTTTGCAGTACGTTTGATATTTTTCTCCATCTAGGAATTCCTGAACAAACTGGGTGAAAAGGGTGACTTCTACCTCTGGTTTAGTGGAAAGAACAATTCCTCTTTTGGCTAAGCTTGAACACAGACATTAACAATGTCAGTGTGGTCTGATGTGAGGAAAATATTTAATTATACGCCAGACAATTTAGAAGAAAATTAATTCAGTAGAAAATATGAAACCATCTTATGAATGCTAAAATATTTTGCAATCGTATTATATTATTTAGTACTTTTTATATATTTTTCAACCTTAAACCATATAATTATCAGCACTCATTTCCCAACATGCAAAACAAATGTGTTTTAATCACATTATGCGAAATGCTCATTCAGAGTATAACATATAATATCTTTCTTCATATATAACTGATCCGTTTTAGAGGTCACAGGATCTGTGACACAGCAACTTTCTTTTCTATAACTATTTAAAATACATCTACAAACACATATCAGGGTTCACAGTGACTGAAAGATAGAGAAATGACCTTAATATTAGTGAATATTTAAGATTCACCAGTCTGCTGTTGCCATAACACTTTACCTTTGTATCATGTCATGACAGAATCATTGACATTCTCGACTGGAACAACCTAAGAGATAACCGAAGCAATACATCAGACCTGTTACATGTTTCTCAAATACAGAGGTTAGTAGCGTGAGACACTGAGCGAGGATGGTATTCAGATAAAATAAGGTATTAAAAAAAATTCCAGTCTTTAAATGTCATTCTTTAC
Organism: Labrus bergylta; assembly: GCF_963930695.1. NCBI lineage: Eukaryota > Metazoa > Chordata > Actinopteri > Labriformes > Labridae > Labrus > Labrus bergylta. The sequence goes on from NC_089196.1 coordinate 19,506,087, forward strand.
CGGCTGGAGATTTTTTAAAGAAAATCTAATTTAAGGCAGGGAGGTTTTTTTTTAGTATGAGCTGCACCTGCTTTGAACTGATTTTGAATTATAAGGAATAATTTGAAATTCACTGTCTACAGCTGTCATGTTTTGGTGGGTGAGTCGATGTATCGATGCATCAATGAGTCTGTTCCCTTCAACAGTAGAACCGCCAAGACCGTCTGATGGTTTATATAATACAAATAACTCTTTTTGAATAAAAACTACGAGCCTCTCATCCTATGACTTTTCTTAAATATGTGTCTTGTATGTTTTCTGAAGCCTATGTGTTATAAATGGGATAAATAAAACACAAGATTTCTGAGCATTTAAACCTCTAAACGCCGTCATATAGATGGCAGTTGAAAATTATAAATTTCACTGGATTGTTTTCGCGCGTCGTTTAATTTATTATTAGTTATTGTTTCTATTTATAGACTTTAAATATATGGGCGAGAATTTAACAAAGAGCGACAGATAGATAGGATATACAAATAGATAGATAGAGACCATAGACAGACAGATACATGCTCATTCTTGAGCCGGCAAAGGAACAGAGAGAGGAACACCTGCGTGTCAAGGCCAGTCTGACATCGGTGCCAGATGAGAAGAGCTGAGAAAGAGGCAGTGTCAGACAAACACACACTGCAAGAAAAACATGACCATTGTCTCCTGCGAGGGGTGCAAGCGCCTTGTGAGTGGGAAGTGCACTCACGCACCCAAGGTTGAACACTTTTGTCGCAGGTTTATGCATTACGTGCCGCAGCGCTGTATAAGGTGCCGATCGTTCATTTATTCATCTGTTTGTTTGTTCGCCACTGCATCTGTTATGGATTTCTGCAGTTATTATTGCAGGCTATATAGTTTGTCATGCCCATAGATAGTTTTTGTTGTTGTTGTTGTTTTTGGTGTGCGTGTGTTGTTCAATGATTTCCTCTATGTCGGGGAAACAAACCCAGCAAACCAATGCATTATTTGTGTGCTTCTGAGCACAAACAATTAAATTTGCATATGCCGTATGACAGACGGCTGCAGCGCTTGGAGGGGGGTCTAGAATGTTGGCGGTCCTAGTGTTAATGCAAACACTGTTGTTACACATTCATGAAAAGACATTTTACATAAATCTGGCCGTAGCTGAAATGTAAAGTTAGACAAAATCTGATGTAATCTATTAGATATAATGTACTGATGTCTCGCTGTCAAGAAGCCCTTATGAGATCTGAGGGCCGTGGATAACAGATGACAGATGTTGGGTAGTAAGAAGCAATAGGTGTCATTCTGTGTCACATTCTGTTCATTAGCGTCACATGGAGCTCTCTCTTTTTGGTTGTAAAGTCAGTCAGATGAGCTCCAGCCTCTGTTGATGATGTTTACTGCAGATGAGGAGAAGCAAAAGGAAAGGATATTTCAGTGTATGGACGTCTTTAGCCAAGATACACATTCATTAAACTACCAAAAGCTGATCATTCAAAACAAAACACATAATGATATTTGTTGAAAATTTGCAAGCAGTAAGCATTTAAAGTAAGACACTTATTGGATTAGTATTCCATTTAAGAATTCCATTCAAGCAGGTTTATGCAAGCATTACTTTGTTTTTCATGGTTTCCATATTTATAACACGTGGAAGACTCAATTTGAGAATGTTTGCATTAATTTGCCCTAATCTGGAATAATTACCATCAGCTAATAGTGATGTTATTTTCATCTCACAATAATGCATGTTATGAATGGAAGTATGTGTAATTAGAACTTTTTAACAGAATATGAATAATATAAAAAAGGATGATAATAATTTCACTGGGATTTAATCAATTTGTATTTTTGACTTGAATCTTTACAAATATCTTTTTTTTCTATACCTAAGTTTTATCCTCCACTTCACACTGGCTCTGTGTGCAAACACATAATTCATACTTCGGTCTCACTTCTCTGCTTCTCGGGCCAATTGTGGATTCTGACCTTGAGCTAACACTACTTAGGTGTTCAAGATGAGAAGCTTTGCTCTGTTGTACTTCCTCTGCATCACTAATGTCAGTCTGCTGAGAGCCGCAGCCCATCATTTTTTTTTCATGGCATGCAGCCATCAAAAGAGAGTTTATTTTGAGGTAATTTAAAATCAACAACAGTATTATAAGTTCAACTGTCCTTAACTACGACAAATTCAATTACCATATCCTTTATCTAGGATATTTGACTCTGAATACAAATTACACCTTTGATTTGTTATTGTGCCTCCCTCACTCATACTCAAGCATGCTGTCAACTATTACCATAGCAACACTGCATGAATACCCTTTTCCTTTACCTGTGCCATTCTGATTTGGTTTTGGCCCCTTCTGAAAGCAAAAAGAGGGATAAAGTGTAACGTCGCAAAAGATGTTGTTGTGTCTAAGTTCAACATAAGTCTGCTTTTACCTTGTAGATTGATCCCTGTACAAGTTACAGAATAACATCCACGTCCAGGACTGATATTTGCAAAAAAAAATTGTACCATCCTAGAATCAGGAAACTCAAAGAAACCCCTCTGTGGAGATCAATGCTCAGCATAAAGGTCATCCTCTAGTGTACCCCTAGATTTTCAGGAAAAAACAGACACACTTTTGACAGATGTGTTAAAGTAAGGTTTGACATTCAAAACATAATGTCTACTGGTGGAGTAGGAGAAAGCTAAAATCTATCATGATTGGATGTGTTTAGACTGCTGGCAAATATTTTCAGTGTTTTTCATGGTCGAGATAACCCTGAAACACACTATAAATCTTAACTGCTAATAAGGAAGATCTGTTTGGATGTGTTATGAAATACTGTGAGCCACAATATGAATGCAATAAATGAATCCTTAGTGAAGGGCAATAATGATAACTCCCACTTCCCGGAGAAAACACACCAGTATTTCAAAGACAATATTTAAGATCATGGCTTCTTCTCGTGTGTGTGTGTGTGTGTGTGTGTGTGTGTGTGTGCGTGCGTGTGTGTACACCTGTGTAAGGTGTCTGGACTACCTGCTGGATGAGATTGCCCTCAATAGAAAAAACAAACATAATGGTGGCTCCACACAATGAGGGCACAGTGAAACACACCTCGAGGAGCTATACTTACATTCTATCCAAACAAGCTGTTGAAAACACACTTACCATTGATCTGTGTTCTCACAGCTTTGCATCTGTGAGAAAACAAAGTTATTTTTCCGAGAGAGGGAAGTCCCACCCTCTTCCCCTCTACACACTCTCTCTCTCTCTCTCTCTCTCTCCCTCTCTCTCTCTCTTTGTCTCATTCAGAATGAATGAGCTGGGTCTCATATACCCACATGGAACAAGGTGTTCTTCGCACAACTGCTGTGCATGTGTGATCAGATCAGCTTCCCATTGGGTGAGAAAAACACAAACACCTTCTCTCACATAACCAACGATGACTAGGCACCCAGTGTTCCTGCCCTACATTAGGATGCTTTGACAGTTTAAGTTCAGCCTCTGCAGGATCTGTATTCATCACCCTCAACCTTTAAACTCAAAACCTCGGCGCTACACATATTTTACCACACAGACTACTCGCATTGGACAAAGAACAGATGAAAGTCAGTCTGCAGCCCATAACGTGACATATGGACTGGGACACCTCCATATTGACAAGCTGTCTTAACAAAGCATTGCTGCTGGCCCTCAACACTTTGTTTGTCAGAGGCAGACACAGCGGCAGCAGGCAGTTGTCTGTCAGTGTGAAGCTGATGTTGAAGCAGCCTTGACCAGTATTGATGTAAACAGGCACATGTGTTTCTTTGATGTCTTCTCGGGGGATAGAGCCGTCAGTGCGGAGTGTTTGAATCTCCAAACAATGAAGATGTTGTTTCAGGCAATAAAGCCGACAGGAGTTGAGAGTTTGTTACCCACATATTCCATGATTGGAATAAGCAAACACAATTGTCATTACAAAAGTAGGACAAGAGAGGGAAAAAAAAGGGGAAACAAGTTCCATATAGCTTGAATGTCATCTTACATCCCTCAGATCAAGGAGGAAGGCAACATCATTCTTTTTGGCAAAACCCATGTGACTCCATATTCTTACAGCCACTATATAATGACTTTGTTTGGGTGAACAAACATTTTGGCTCTGGCCTTTTCTGTTTGTTTTTCTAAAACACAATATTTCCTTTAAGCTTCCATGTACATCGCTAAAGAAAATGAATAGTCCAGCCATACATACTTAGTCAATAGATTTAGAGGCTGGAGAGTAACTGTTTTGTTTATTCACAATAAGCAGAACTGACCTTAAACGCACAGTATGCAAATTCCGCGACCAGGGGGCTCTCATTCATAACAATAACAAAAGATGACGTCAAGTCTGGCAGGGAATCATGGGAGTGGTCCTCACTGCTACACCCTCCCACACCCGCTATAAAAGCGAACTCTGAGTTGAACATAGTCAATAGGCTACAAACGGGCGAAACCGTCCTGAGGAAGAGAATATGTTTACCCACGATGTATCCAGCTACAATATACATGACCTTTTTATCACAACAATAAGAGTACGGCAGCTTTTAGAAGCGATTCCCGTTTCCTTATGTAGCGGTCTTTGACGTAACAACCACTGTTTCCATGGCAATGATAAACATGTCAAGGCGGCCTGAACAACAAGACATGTCGTGTCACAACTATAAACTGAAATAATTTTCTGGCTTTGATAAGTTTTGGAAATATTAGAGGTAATGTAAATACTGAGCAACAAAATAATAACGTAGGTTTACGTTTTTTTTTAAATAATTTAGATATTTTAGTGTAAACATTATAATAAAATTCAACATATTTATGTTTAAAAGGCACATCTTGACGCATTGCAGCAGTGCATTAGAAACTAATTTTGAATGTACTGAAAACATGTGAGAGAGCGCTCCCGAAAGTATGAAAAAACATGCTCTCATCAGAAAACGTTACATCTATAGTCCAATATTCTGAAATTAAATATGCTCTTTAAATGCTCTGTGATTTACGATTCTTCACTCATGTCTATGTTTTACTCTCTGAGAAGATCTTTCCTAATTGTGTTTATTGATTTCACAACATGTTGTACCGTGGCAGGGCAATACATCTGGCTACATTTAGTCATATTAACAGAAATGTTTGAGGTAGGCACGAGTGTGATATTAGTGTGCAATTGAATTGATTATTGTCGTACAAATGATTACTTTAACTATGTTTGAATCAAACAAAAAAATGGAATCTAATGCTGACCTTAAGATGAACAGTCCAATGAAATTGCTGACTTGAAAAAATCTTAAATTTCTTTATTTAAATAAAAAAAACCTGTTCCATATTATTCTATAAAGCCTCTTATTTCTTGTTTTGTCTCCCATCTCAACCCCAGGTCAGGCAGGCTTCCCTGTCTATAAGTACGTCCCCTATGGGCCGGTGAATGAGGTGATGCCCTACCTGCCTCAGAGCGCCCAGGAGAACCGAGGCTTCATGAAGGGAGCCCGAAAAGAGAGGAGGCTGCTGTGGCAGGATCCATGAAACGCAGACTTTCCTCTGGGGAGCTTCCCTACAGGCCGGTGTACTAAAAACAGAGAGGAAAGAGACAAAGAGGAGAGGGTGTCAACATGTCGACTTTTTTTTATCTTTTTCTGGTTGACGGCTGCTGCTGTGGCTGTCTGTTCGGTCTCTCCTTCAGTACAGCTCTGCCTGCGTGTTGCTCTCCCTGTTCTACCCTGTCCTGGAGTTTTCTTGCTGCTGGACTTTTTCTGCCTGTCGCTTATTGTTTCTTGTCGTTCCACTGTTCTTCATTCTGTTGTTGCCTTCACCCCTACTCTTTTCTGTGTTCTGCTCTTGTTCTCTGTATTTCTTTTTTCTTTTTCTTATCAGTCTCTGCATCCATAAGCATCCCTCATGCTGTCTTCCTGTTGTCTATAGAGCTCTGGTATCCATCATGTGGGCATCTTTAGTGCTCCAAAAGGACTCCCTAAAATGTCAACGAGACCAGAGCGGGTGTCTCTTTTTATCACCCTATTCATCTTGGACAGGGACAACAATAATAAAAATAACAGGCTTGATTTAAATGGTAGTAAAGGAAACATCAATATTTTCCTCCTATATTAGAATTCTCTTACTCCTGGAAAACCTCAGAGTCCCCAGAGGAAACTTCTCTGTATTGTATCTATTTGTGCCGCTGTGTTTGAGGTGGTACTGCATTGTGAAAATGAAACCTGTTTATGAGTCAATGAGAGAGGATAAACGGCTCCACACACTCCCCTCTGCTTTAAAAGGGTGCAACGCGTTTGTTATTGTATTTACAGGAGAAAGCTATATTCCTGGTCACTCAGGTGTTACAAGAGAATGCACAGCAGCCACTATTCAGTGAGTAAATCTTTTAAATACAGCTGCCAGCAAGCCTGGCAGGTGTATTTTTCATTACAAGATAAAATGCAAGGGAATAAAAAACAAGTTTCAGGGTCGGCTTACTGCATTTTGATGGATTAACGGTGCAGTTTTTATACTTGACAATGTAAATTTACATTTGAGACAAGTTATACATTTGTTGTTTTTTATGCCTTTAAACAAGTGCCTTTCAATCTGTGAACATGCTCAATGAATAAATATCCACTGTATGTAGAGCAAAAGTGGATCTCAAACTTTACTAAAGAGGATACATTAATGTTATTGACTGTGATGTCGCAGCTGTTAGCCTACAGCTCGACTTGTTTTGGTTTTCTGACATCTTCCGCCTGGTTATTGATACACAATTAGTATTTGAGTCGGAGGGTAACCAGGCGTCGTGATAATTATGGCCTTGTCATTTTATGAGAGCAGTCAGTGCTCTGTAGACCATCATTTAATTACCCATGATGCTACGCTCAATACAGATCACAGAAATTGGAGGCATTAATCATTACTCAGAAGAAACTTTAGTGGCTGTTAAGTTTTACTGAGGCAAAGCACCACAGAGCTGTCACCGCCGCTGTATTCTATCGGTTTAATTAAGTCGACTTTTGATGTAAGACGTGCCTTTGGGTATACATTTGCCAACAAATCCCTACTCATGCAGTCGCTTCAGTTTTTCCTGGTTAATTTTCAGTCGCAAAGATGATTTGGAGGACACATTATAGAATGAGAAATTCTACACAAGATCCAAGTTAAGTCCGACCCAGCATGGGCTCAACACTTCTCCCTACATGAAAGCACACAAGGCATGTAAGAGAGTCAGCTCGGGCTAATTTACTCTAAGTAATGAATGTTGGCTTTGTATTATGCAAGATGTGAAGGGTGGCATAATGAACAGATCTTCTCAGGTTCCTCTGAAGTCAGTTCCATGTTGTCTGACATCTTGGATCTTATGTTTGGCCGTGCCCTTGGCTTTGTCGGTTTAATCGACGGCACATCTTTTGCTGGTCTTAAAGCAAAGGCTATTACTATGAAAGAGATTTGAAACTTACTCAGACTTTGCTTTTCAGGTTTTGAAATGACAGAATGGATGGGTTGGCTTGCTGCTGCATTGAAGCAGGCATGTTTGGCTTTGTGCCACCCAGAGTTATTGTGCATTTCTATGTTTTTGACAAAGTGAGAGATTACATTCTCACAATCCACAATACAAAAACGGGGGCCCTATAATCATACCCTCAGTAATGATGTTAACATGCTGTTTCACGCCAGGAAGGCTGAAAACAATTAGAGAAATAATTTCGCAATAAACAGTGAGGGATTAATCATTCAACAACAAAAAAAATAAAACTTAAAGAGGAGTTTCCTAATCAGCACTATGTTGTCTTGGTTACCATATTGTAATAAAACTTTAAGTGGATCAACAGGTGAGTAATGGTTTTGCTTTTCCAGTACATAGCACCTTGGATAAATACAGTAGAGATGAAGGAAACATTGATAAAATGACATCCTCAACAGTCAGACACTGGACTGTGTTTCCTCACATTGCAACATAATCGCAACATCATTTCTACATGGCTGGTCAGAATGACAAGCACAGTATAACTAGAGGATATTGGCATCAGTGAAATGTGCTGCAAGACATGTTGTCAATATTTTATAACAACATCTGAGGCTAAGTTGGCACACACGCCTAACAAGGAAAAGGGTCGTTAACTCTCTGCAAGACACTGACATGTCCCCAGTAAAATAATTGGCACTGTACACTAAGGTGAACAGAATATCACAACTAATAACCAACAGCAGAGGAACACAGGAGAAACTAAGAGCTAAATAATTAATTGCACTTCCCTATGTGATGTCTCTCTATAATTGGAAATATTCAAGTCTATTCTCAGTAGTCCGAATAGTTTTGTCACCCACTAGTAGACACACACTACATGTGTAGTACATTTAAAAATTGACATGAGAAGCTACAGCCAGTTAGCGAGTTAGCTTAACCATCATAAATTGTCCTTCTCTATTTTTATTTCACATATTCTGGATTGTTTTTAAAAAGTTTTTGTATAAATTGTGGAAAACATCCTTAACTACAGCAGTTCAAAAGTTGTAAAGATTGATTACAATATGTTCATAAGCATTCAAGAAACCTGCTGATCTCAACATCTGCATTATATCCTATTTAAGACAGCTAGGTAACACTGTTAAGCCTACCTTATGGGAGCTCATGGGAGTAATTAGTTAGAGGGTTTCCTTGGATGTCACCAAAATAGCACAATCTGTCCAAAAATTATCCAGCAGCTTAATAATTATGGAGATAACACAACATTTTCCAGGCCAGCAGTTTCTTTACCTGTGTCAGCGAGACGATGGCGCGACGTTCACTCAGCTCGAGTGCAACCAGACTTGAAAAATGATTGGATACATTCGCAGTGGATTGACTGCTTGACAGCCAATTACGGCTCCCTTTAACATGCCGGCAAAGATTCCTGACAAGAATCCATTGGTCATCCGTTTGGGAGTGTTTGTTGTACTTGAGGGCTTGTCCGACGGTGGGTGGTTACAAAGAAAGGTAAGGTACACCTTTCTTCTGAGGCAGCGATGTAATTAGAACAAATGTACCCAACAACACAGTACAGGAAGTAAGGTGTTTCCGACGGAGAAAATGCTTTCCCAACGGCAGCCTTTACTATAATATGGCACCTAATTCAAACTTTAAGGTCCCATATTATGTTTTTTCTGGTTTTATATGCCCTTAAGTGTGTTTTCCATGTGTCCTGTGCATGTTTAGGCACATCTATGTGCAAAAATTCAAAGTCTGCGGAAACGCGGCTTCTCCTACGTCCTCCTGTTAGCTGTAGCATTAGCTGCATGTAACGCTCGGTTCTAGCCCCCCTCGAAAAAAAAAAATTGTCAGTGCAGCATCATTGTCAGTGTGAGATCACTGATCTAAGCCCATTGGCTCGTTATGGCAAGCCCTGCAGCTCATGTTGAAATTTCCGAGACGCGTGCTGAGCAACTGACCAATAACGACAGAGCGGATCGGCAGACCAATCAGAGCAGACTTGGCCCATGTGGGGTCTAACAGTGTGGGCTCAACAGAGTGCAGCTGACTGACTCAGAGCGTAGAGGGAGCGAGGAGGAGCAGTACATGAAAACATATTTTTTCGGACTTTAGCTATTGTGAACATACAAAAGTAGGTACATAGATTAAATATACGAACCCCAAAAAGGGCATAATATGGGCTCTTTAACCCTCATGCATCATTATGGACATTTTTGTCAATTTGGGCAAATGTTTCCTCTTTATCTGGCATTTTGGAATGCATTTTTTTTTTTTAATAGATCAATTGAACACTGTGAAATATTTGTACTAAGTGGACATTTTTGTCCTTAGTGACTTAAGAGGGTAGTAAATTAAACTGATACCTGAGGGTGATGATATTCACAACTTGGATTACTTTTGAGAAACATATTTTTTTAATTACATTTTTTTTACTATTTTGGACAAAAGCAGTACAACTTAACTACACAGGAACATAGTCACATGTTAAGAGTGCTTCTTAGGTAGGATGTTTATTCTCTCTTTTTTCTTGTTTATTCTCTCTTTCATTTCACCTATGTGGATACATCTTTATAAAGTATGTTTTGTTGCAAATTGTGTCTGTGCAATGAACTGAGCTACTGAATTACATAGAATCTAACTCATAGGTCTACTGCATGTACTGTTGAAAAATAAGTAGGAGGGATGCTATTCCTCTTTAAGCTAGCTCAAGATTTCTTGGAGGTTTCCAAGAAACCTCAGGAAGAAGGCAGATAAATAAAGATAAAGCAAACTATTTACTAACATGTTCATGCTAACTGTAACAGCTTACCACATGAACCTGTTAATATTTTTGCTTGTTTGTTTGTTTGTTTGACTTCAGGGGATAGCATGTGTTGCCTGAGGCTGGAGAGGCTTCTCCTTTTTTTTTGCATATGAAGACCTCTCACCAAGGAATAACTCATCAGTAGTCATATTTATGTATTTAAAATGTTAAGAAGCTTTCAATGTGCAGGGATGATTTCATACGACAAAGAAAAGAATATCACACACTTTCTGTGAGTCGGTATAAAACGAAAGTTACATATGTATTCTGGATTACTGCCAGAGCTTCTCGGTCACTCAGAATCAGGAGTGTTGAGAAGATTTCCAAAGAAATTATGACAGGATGACACCAGAGGTTCTGCTTGTCAACGGGCAAGGCAGGCAAATGCTTGGGGCCCGGTAAGGGTAGACTCACCACTGGGTGCCACTGGTCCTTTATAGTAGAGGAGGGGTCATCCTGGGTCACACATGATTTTGTTTGTATACACACTCAACCTACCCTTTCGTGGAGGATATTCTCCATAATTAGGCCGATGCACTGCCTCTGGCGGTCAGGAAGGATGAAATAGAACTGCATGCAGGGATGGGTGGACAAATCATTAGACTGTGGGATACAGCTGGATCAACAACACATTTCCAGTCTGGCATACAAAAGGTGGTGGACAACTTAGTGTTTCAGCAGTTTAATTTGTCGTTGAATTTCTCCAGCTGTGTCTATTCTTCCCATCGGAACAATGTAAGAACTAATGCTGGCTTGCTTCACATCATTTGTCCAGCCATGTTCATGCTTGAAGCCATTGAAGACAGCAGCCACAAGCAGACTATGTGACTTGTCAGAATGTGTCTGGTAAATTACGACTTGCAAATCCATCTTCAGTAGCGCCACTAGTAGTGATCAGTTTATTACAGCACACTGCGATTTAAAAAAATGCATATTGTCTACAGAAATCTGTGACGTCGAACTCATCTAGTGAGAAATGGGATGGATCATTGAGTTAAGTTGACCTCAGAGCCCGGACCCAGTCCTGCGCTAAAGGAATTCCCGTCAGCCGCAGCAGGCCTCTGATGTGAACCAGCGAGTAAACAAATGAGTCGCAAACACAACAGATGGGACAGGCTATGACTAATCTCATCGGCCCAAATAGAGTGGCAGAACGTAGCGCAAATGATCAAAAGCCAAGGGGGAAGAGGGGGAAAGTTTGTGTTTTCAGTTCTGCACGCTGTCAAGTGTGCATGACAGAAAACACTTTTATTTCACACACCAAAGCGTCACATCGCGGCGCCTCTGTCGGTGTCATCACTGTGCTATCAAACACAAATCATCTGCCAAATCTCCTGAGCGGATGTGTGTGGCAGAACATTGTCACTTATCTCAGGTTTTGTGACAGTGAGTACCGACAAAATTCAAATAGCATATCACACGCCTCACACATCCCTGAAATTAATTTTTTTTTTTTCTTCCACTCAGTCAGTTTGTCACCACTGACTGGTTTGTGTTTTTTAGTTATACCGTTTAGAGGCTAGGAAAAGCCGTCCAGTAAGAATTGAAAACACAATGGCTGTGACTGTGGGCTTCCAATCCTCACACTCAAAGACAAAGATGGGCGACAAAATTAATCCCTCCCTCGATTTCTTCCAGTCGGCTGTTTCTCTCCCATCACCTAAAACCGTTTGTTCTCTTCCACTGAATGGCGCCCATGTATTATAGATCATTAAACTGCTTTCATCTTCTCTTCTTTTGTCATGTACGCTGTTTTCCCTTTCAAAGCAATAGCCATGGTGCGGCACCAATGAACCACGACTGGCTGAGACAGAAAAAAAGGAGACAGGAGGTTTCTGTGTGTGTGGGTGCTGAAGAGGACGCTGCTTAGAGAATGCCTCCAGTATGGAGATAGAGTGTAGCAAGCGATTCGTCACAACTGTGTTGGCCACACAGCCTTGTTTGGGTACTGACCATGAAGGCCCATATTTTCACAATTGCCCCCCTACAAACATATAGAGGCTCCCATCTACGGCCACATATGTACATGCAAAAATACAATGACAAATTTAGAAATGTTGAAAAAACCACTGGAGCGATTTGGATATTATAACTTGGCGAGATCCAAATCTCTTTATACAGCAAAATAACAATTTGGGATTTCATTTCTCAGGTAAAAAAAAAGATGTATTCATGCCAGCCAAAAAAAGAAAAACACTAAAACTAATTAGGTATTTTACAAGCGGTCTTCTACAGACAAAGAAACAGGGGGAAAAGAATATAATATGAGAGAAAACTTCCTCAAAGCCTTCCCCTCAGAGGTGACAAATACACATAAACCAGTCTGATGACCTCACACACCTTTAAAACCCTGTTACATGCTTCAGTCCGGGAGAGCTCTGTAATGGTGCCTAAACCGAATGTAACTTTGCCACTTTGGGAATGTTTCTGCTTTCAGCCAAATTAAAAAAGGAGCTCATTTAGATGATGCAATTTGTCAAATCGGCGCCAAAAAGATCCCTGTGAAACGAGGAAATGCATCTAATTTGTGGTCTCATCTAGCCTATAAACTGTTGCCTGCAAGATTATTGTCATTGTGACTTTTCTTTGTTTTATTATTTTCTTAACAACAATGGGTGTGGCAATCAGCGACAGACACAAATATTTTCGCCATGGAACAGTGCGTGAGCAGTGCTGCAGACAGTGGACAGCGTCTGGTGCTAAAACAGAGCACTAGTTATCAACAGAATCACCTGCAGTTTAGCCTTTTAGCCAACAGAAAAGTGCAAGACAGTTTTTTTTTCTTTTTTTTTAACTTACAGTATGACTTGGCTACAGAATATATAATGATAGGCTTCGCACTTGTTTAAGAACACTTTAAAGTTTGAATTGAACAAAGGAAATATGAAACAACAAGTATTTTTAAGCAGGTACTAATTAGTCCTCTGAGTGTGTAATGTTCTAAAACCTCCACACATATTTTAACTTTGTAAAAGAATGTGAATGTATTCTGCTTTTAAACTTGAGGGCAGACTGAGCTTTGGATCTCTTAAGTTGTCACAGATGCATACAGGGGATGCAAACACAGTCATGCACTGACAGTATACACTCACACAAGCACACCTGGCCTCACACACACACACACACACACACACACACACACACACACACACACACACATACACACACACACACACACACACACGCTCCTATCAGTCCTCATATCTACCAGTCTTGGGTGAGAGATGATTTGAGACGGCTCAGTGTTTTGATCATTAGTTTGGACTCATGGAGTGCTGCAGCAGTAAAAAATGAGACTGCTATCTCATGGCCACCTGCTCATTTAATAAGAAAAAGAACAATTCCCCATCACTGGATGGATCGGTTACCTGATACGCGGGGAACAAACCATGTTGGTGTTTGTGTGTGTGTGTGTGTGTGTGTGTGTGTGTGTGTGTGTGTGTGTGTGCACTGTTTTGAGTGTTTATTCGTGCCTGCATGTGTACACATCTAAATTCAATTGTGCCTTTACCTGTCTGTGGATATATTATATACACACAATAGAGCTGGGATCAAATAACGCATAAATCTTCTTTCAGTGCAAAGATCACACAGTAAATATGTGTGAATATATCTGGTAGCAGAGAGGGCATGCTTCTATTTGTCTCGTCAATATCTTTGGGGTTACAACTGATAGGACTACTGCCCTTTGCTGAGCTAAAGTAACAACTAAATAGTGTTTGTAACACAATATTCTGGCTAAATAAAAATTGTATAGACTTTATTTATGACCCAGAAATCTGATTGAACCAACGGTTTTCCATGAGTGCTGATGTAGGGTACAACAGCACTGGGACTTTTGATAATAATGTATCACTCTGCTTCAGCTAGTGGTTCTGATTTATGTTAATTAAAGTGTCATCTAAAAGTAATTGTCTAGATTCATCAAGATGGTACACACATTTCACCACAACAGACCATTTCACTGGTTGCATGGTAAATGGAAACAAACAGATATGTACATCAAAAATGGAAATGCTTGGTCGCATAGCAACAGATCACTTCTCGTGAAGTTATAGAATTATTTGTGCTGCTGGAGCAAAATGTATGGTTAAAAAGTATAGCTGCTTTTTTATCTTTTTTGTCATAATACATTGATCATTGACCTGTTGTGTAAAAGCCATAGACTGTTTAAACCTTGGGTGTAGTTTCAGTGATGTCCCCCAATGATTTCCGAAGCGGCTCTAATTGAAAATGGAAATGCTGTCTCAAATTAATTTTGCCTGCCTGCCAGTCAATTGAGCCACACCCCTTAGTATGCATAACTCCTAGCTCTAATATAATCAATACAGATGAGTTATAAAAAAACTACAAACATCTTGATCTGCTGTCATAAAGGCTTTGTTAACATGGGTGTTACAGTTACACTGGGAGCCTCAAGGGGACATTGAGGAAGTGCAGTCTTTTGCACTTCCACATTAGCTTCGTTTTTCGACACCAGATGTTCCCACTTGGTAAAAGCCATATCTAATGGAGGGGGGGGGGGGGGGGGGGGAAATGCTGTTGTGCTGTACATAAGCATGCTGTGATTATCTTCCGGCCGCAGCCTTATGCCTGTGACTGAATCATAGCAATGCTGATAGTCAGGACATCATTCCTTCTAGTGTCATATTTCCATATTGTATTTGAGTAATCAGTACATGCCGAGATGGGCAAAGGTTGTAGGAGTACTTAGGAGCTTGTTGCAGACCTGCACATTTAATTGACCTTTATGAACCACATCAACCTCTTCTTGGATTATAAGTGTTTTTGTTGAATAATACTACACATTACAATTGAAAATGGAATTGCCATTGCAGAGTTGATCGTCTTAGTATTTCTTCTTCATTTAATAGCTTGGCTATCAAAGAAAGCACAAATGCAGTTTTAGTTGTTGACCCTTGTTAACTGCTGAGCTTTTATCTTTGTCAAATTTTCATACATTCAGCTTGATACACATCTAAACTAGTGTTATTGATCAAGCTAAATACAGTAGATAGCAGATCAGAAAGGTTTACAACTGTTATATATTATTTGCACTGGGTATAACAAAAGGGCTTATTACATGAGATTGAAAGATTTTCAAGTATTTCCTTTTACGATTTAGAGACAGAGATGAGCCCGTACTCCTACTCATGTATGTGAACATTTGTCGGTTTGGTTATGCCTATTTGGCCTGCAGCTTCCTGTTGTTGTCTTTGCGTGTGTACTATTGTATATGTGTGAGCCCGCCTATAGAAACCAGCATGACTCCAGGCCAACGCAGCATGGCGCTCCTTGGTTAAGGGATCCAATTGTCACGCCAAAACAGTAGGGGGATCATTTACCCGACCACCAGTGATGCTGAGATGAAAGCAGAGAGAGTAGATCTGCCAGCCTGGATTTTCTTTCTGCTCTGCGGTGAGCCGACAAACAGCAATCGACCAGATTTGTGTTTGGATTTGTTGGAGAAATAGGTGGAAGTACTTTTGTTGAAGGCAGCATAGATAAACCAAAGGTTTGTTCAACTGAACCTTATAGCTCTAACCAACCTACAACATGTATTCTTCCCTTTTCTTTCTACTGATATGTTTAAGCTGCATATTAGTTTAAGTTTATTTTCCTTTTTTTCACCCATATCAACACATGTTTATATCCTGGATAGATATCTGAACATGCATGATGTTTTGGATCTAGATGAATGGAATTTAATTTATGGTTTGCATAACATGCTAAGATAAATGCTCAAAGATGCTAAAGCACAACACTGCACATTTTACTTTTGGTAATTTGGACCATTTATTATAAAAAAAAAATATCAACTTACAAACAGGACATCAGGATGAAGTTGAGCTGCCTCTATTTTTTTTGTTTTTAGTTGTGCAGCTCATTTCTAGGTTAGGATTCTGTCACTGTCTTCCTTTAGTGTTCTAACTAGAGACCTAATTATCCAAGGAGGTCTTGTCCCCCTCAATACAAACAAACATGGTGATTAAAACTGATCAAAACATGGAATAGAGCTGTTTCATGTTTCAAACTCGGTGTTTCTCCAATATTCTTTGGTAATGAGTGAACATTCATTTGTCTTCTTAAGATCACAACACTAAAATGGGTAACTCATCAAATATGTGTTTTTAATGAATCTTATGTGACACAGGACTAACAGCTCTGATTGTCCCATTGTGAACAGATGTAGGGATGAAGAGCCATGTTACAGCAGATACATTAAATAGAGTTGAGAAGAAGAGCAATTAGAGGTGAGCTGATAGCCATGTCAGCAGTATTAACTTATTTGATCCTTTTCCAAACAGCATATGAATAATTGCTTGTTTTATTTTGGGGACGATGAGTCAGAGAGCCCTTCCCCCATCCCTATTTCACAGCCCTGAGGCTGAACGTGAGGCGGCAGCCTATAAGAGAACTGATTTTCTAGATAAGAGAGCCAAGTCTGGCACATCTTCATTGATTTCTGCACTCTGTGCTTGTGTAGGCTCCGGCTGTGAGAGCTAGAGAATGAGGGCGTGTGAAGGGGGAAAAAAGTGGACAACTCATCCGTTCCCATTCGGCGTTTTTGGACACCCACATCTTCATTGAAGCTGCTGCGATCATGATGCCTATATGAGGAAACAGAACCCACACGGTTTGCCTCGCCAAATGCCCACTAGAGGAGAGCCTCTGGATGCAAGCCCAAGCAAGAAAATAACATGTTATTCTTGTGGTAAACGCCAGGGGGCAGTAGCAGTCTTCCCGGCCCTTCCATGAACCTCAACGCAACTGTGTGTATGTGTGAGAAAGAGATCCTCAGCAGCATCTTCTCCTCCACAATTCTCAGTCCTAAAAAGCCTTTTTAAAAAGGCTGTAGAAAAATTCATCGTGCTTTCAAACTGACCTATTTTGGGAGATTGGTTGCTTGGCTTCCCTGAATACCCGGACCCACCCACCCACCACCCCCATTCCCTCCCCCTTTATCCTGATGAGGATTTTGAGAAGACAGAGGCAATATTGGCAAGTTGCTGGGGCAGATTTTAAACACACGGAAGCACCAGCAATAGTTTTTGAGGGTTGTTGCTAAAAATAGAGCTGTAATACCCGACATGTCTCTTTATTTTCCATAAATTACCAAGAGAACATATGGCACCAGCAGAAGCTCTTTCTTCTTTTCCTCTTTTCTGCTTTTTCACAAAGCTTCTTCGAAGTCCAAACATGCCACCATCGCTGGGTGAGAGCACTGCATTTCTGACGACAGGCACCGTAGTAAACACAATAATCCCCTCCTCCATGTTTTCAGGATTAATATCATCTTTATTCATAAGCATAGCGGAAGACTGCTGTCGTGCTTGTGAATGCTACACACACACACACACACACACACACACACACACACACACACACACACACACACACACACACACACACATACATACACTCATTTGCCGATTTGGCAAGTGCAAATAACCATTTAGTGTCATGGCATGCAAACTGGCTCCAGCACATGGGTGTTCTTTCCATTATGACATGTTGTGTGGGTGGCGGATTGATTTGGTCCAGCAAGAGAGAAACAATCAGATCAAAGAGGAAGTGAGATAGAGAAAAAGCAAGAGGGGGAGAGGAGAATGAGAGAGGGACGGGGTGGGGTGGGGGCTCTTCCACTTTGACTTGATGGATTTAACTCCCATTCAAAGGGACAGACTTATGACACATGGGAGCGAGAGAGAGCGATACACTTTTTCTTCCTTTTATCTACAGAAGAACTACTTTGTCTCCTCACACACATACCAGCACCAGACACACAACACACACAAAGGGGTTTCAAAAAAATCATTGCACTCTACTGTCCTTTTACTGTTCTCTAAACACACACACACACACACACACACACACACACACACACAAAGATCCTCCCTATCTCTCCTACTCCCCTTTCCATCTCCCCCGTCTTGTCTTTCAGAAATGGCTCCTGCTAACAAGCCAGGGGGCTCGGGGGTTGCATTAGCTAGGTCTTCGGCCCGCTCTCCCCATCACCGAGCTTGGGGAAGAGTTTTCAGAGCACCGCTATCTGTCTGATTGCTCGCGTGATAAAATAATGAAGCTGTTAAGGGAGGAAGAGTATCATCATGACGGCCTCTGGGAGGGGCACACGTTGGGGTCCTGGCCGTTTGTGCTCCTCTGATTTCCCTGCATGCTCTGATAAGACACAGGCTTAGTACGGGGGGCTTCTAGGTGTGAGTTTGTAAGTTGTCTTGGCATTTTGTGCAAGCAAAGTTTGTGTTTGTTATTTTGTGTGATTGGTCTTAGGCAAGGATAACCTTAGCAGTCATTATCACCCATAGTGGAGACCATCATTACAGCCCTGCCTGCACCACATAGCTCCTCCACCTCCCTCCAGTAACTCACTGCTAATACCCACAATGCTCTGAGACACACTGGAGGCTGCAGCCGGGAGCAAGGGACAACGCACTGTACATAACATGAGACTAGGATGCTTTGCTCTGCTCAGAAAACATTCAAGATATCACACATTTTTAGTTGTAAGTTCATCCACAGCAAACACACATCTCTCTCTCTCTGTCTCTCTTGATATTGTTTCCGTCTGAGTGAAAGCTGCTTACAAGCTGCTCCAGCAGTTTACAAATCTGTCTCTGGGAAACAATTTCACTCTAACAGACCTCCCTCACGTCCATTGTTTCTCAGTCTTCTGTGTTCTGTGTGAGCATTACAGCCAGCTCACCCCCTTGATCTCACTTTCTGCACCGAATGTATTGTTCCCTGATGGAAGCTGCAGAGAGGATCCACTGCTTTGAGATGTAAATGCTGCACGTGCTAGACTTAGCGCACAATATAGATTAATAATTTTAACTACATTTCAGCTATAGTTGTCTGGATTTATCCAATTCCTTTTCCAGTGCTGATGGAAAGATTGCAGCTGCTAGTCAAAGGTTTAAAAGGTCAGATGATATAAGATCATTTTGCGTGTGGAACTCCACTTTGCAGCGGCACACACGCATTAAAGGATGAATTTATTTCATGAAGCTGCAGTGCTCATATCGTCATCCAATTTCTGTTGTGACTAATACAACGGTGGGATCAGGTTCCTGGTTTTTTTTTGGACCACAGTCAGTTTTGTGTAAAAAAAAGAAAAAAAGAAAAAAAAAAAAAGAAAAAACACCCCCGCTACTCACTGGCAAGTTACACATCAGAGGCATAAAAGAGGAAAAAAACTACTATGAAATCATGATATATATGCCACATAGCAGGAGGGCGAGGCTTTTGTCGCACAACAAAGTGAACCTTTCCCTTCCTTTTTTCACTATTTGTCAAAAAGTAATCCTGAAAGGCGGAAAGCTGTCATCTAGCTCTTATTGCAAAGTTGAAATATAGTCTTTTAAAATACAACCATATTATTATTCATGAGTGACACCAAATCACATTTCACCTAAATTTTAATGTTGACAGAGGAAAAGTGGTGGGTTGTGCATAATGGTGTTCCAGACAGTCAAAGTTCTGATTATCTTGCTGCGAGCCTGGAGAATAATAAGTCTCACCAGCCCACACAGGCAACACAGAGAACTACTACTAATGCTTTTCATGTGCTTTCAACACAGTTTAATGAGCACTCGAGCTGTTTAACACACTGTTTTGAATAGCCTGGGCGGAAGCCAGTGAAACTTTTGGACTTCCTTACGTTATAATACAGTGAAACTGATGGATGAACTTCAATGACTTATTCAATATCATCAACACACCCCCGGGGATTCTCACTTGGAGTGGATGCTGCTCTCCTTTTCAGTACAAAAAGAGAAAAACTGCCATCTTGGATCTTTAACTGCTAATTTATTTGTAATGTGGCACATACAAATAGAGAAAAGGGCATGTAGAATGCTGCAACAATGGTTATTATCTTAGTTCATTTGATAATGACATATACAGACAAACCTACACTGAGTGTGTTTAAACACTTTTCTGCTTGTTGTCTTCCCCGTTTGTAGTTCCACTTCACACAAGAAAAGGAAAAATGAGCTGGAAATTTTTGCATACAGCGGCTCCGGCTCCAGCGGGAAGCAGGCAATGAGGTGTAGCCGAGGTTTGTGAGACTATTTCTAAAAGTAAACAGACGCATTCGGGACCATTGGGTCGCATCTGTCTCTGTCTGCGAATCTGCCTCGGTGTATTTTTTCCACACACAGTCTGAAAATATTCACCGACACGCACGCTCACACATAAAAATCTGTCCAGTTCTCTATCCCATCATCCCAATTCATGCTCCCTTTCCATTGTTTAATCAGTGTAGAGGATTGTGGGACACATAGAGCTGATAGAAAAAAAACAAAAAAAACGTAACAGTTATTGAGAGAGCAGATATTGGCCGGGATGAAGTCGACGCACATTTCAGCCTCAAAAGTCCCGACCTCGGCCGACCTTGAGGTAGTGTAAGAGCGAGATACAGAAAGCTGTTTGCCTCTCTCTTTCTCACACACACACACACACACACACACGCACACGCACACGCACACGCACACGCACACACACACACACTAACCTACTTGTTTTTTCAATTTTCCTCCCTTAACCCCGCCTCATATAAAAACTATACACTGTTTTCTCTAATCCTTCCAGTTCTTGTGCTGTCGCTTCCTCTCCCTGCATCTGTCACACACACACACACACACATACACATACACGCACACACACACACATACACGTACACACACACACACACACACACACACACACACACACACACACTCACACACACACTCACACCACACTAATCTCATCAATTGTAACACCTAGCGGAAATGAGTCCCTGCCTGCCATTACCAGCTGCTACTTGGACCAGAATTTATTACACGTATACATTTCAAGATTATAAATGAACATTTCTTTTGATTCTCTCTACAGTCAGAAGATGTATGTATACTGCAAACATGAATAAGCTAACAGCAAGCCTTCATATCATACTCTGTAAACCTGGGGCCTTGGTCGACTGGTTATCTCTGAACTGAAAAGCCAGGATAAGAATAGACTGATGTAAACAAAGAATATTTGAGTTTTAGCTTGGAAATGTATTGAGCTACCTCAACAAAGCTCGCCTGGCTTTAGAAAACATTGCAATTTTGATCAGTTGTGTCTGAAAGTGAAAGGTATCTGCAGTTATGGAGGTAGCTAGATCCGAGCTTACCAGAACTATGATGCCTTCTCCTTTCTGTGTGAGGCTAGCAGCTTTAGACTTTGTTATTTGTTACTTGCAAAACACACCAGAATAAATCAGTCCAGTGTCATTTGCAAGGTTAAGACAGAATAACTTCTAGAAAAGTAAAACAATACTTACAGGTTGTAGAATTTAGATGTCCATCGAAAGTCCATCAAAGTGCAGTGCTTAATGTGTTAGGTCCTCTTCAGACAAATCCATTACTTTTTCATTAAAAAGGGGAATCACAGGAAAGGATGCTTTTGCTGTTTCCATAAGCAAAACAGAAAAAAATACCATAACCCATATTACCATTAGGCAACCTTTGTTTCTATCCTTTAATAAGACCAACAGGAACACTTTCTAAATAAGTAGTTATCTCAATGGCACACATCACTTCCTCATACCTACACACCTTTAACAGATATTGACATTACATCAATAGCCTAAGAAAAAGTGGGTGTGGTCTTTTGCTTTCATCAGACGTTCAGACGTGTACTCTGGACTCCTGGGTCAAAGGCAGTTATATATTTGACCCATCCTTTTCTCCTGTAACCATGGTAATGATGACAGATCTCTTCAATTAAATATCAATTCACCATGAGAAAGATGATCTTATGGGTTGCATTTTTTTTAAATAAAATTCATAAATACTGGAAAAAACCAGCCAAGTACAGTATAAAGGGTACAGATGTTTTTAAATCCGTAAATGATCACCATCTAAGATCGATAAACTAGCTGACCATCTTTCCTGGCTATCTACCGCTGTCGTGTCGCAAGTAGCGCCTGAACACACATGGCAGCTAATCAGAGAGAGAGATGGAGAGACAAGTCTGCTGTTATTCATTTCCCTACCTTCACAGATGTTCACGTTTTGTGCATCCGATTGCAGATGTTATTCTGCTTTGTCGTAGTTTTACCACGTCAATAATAACAGCCTTCCCAACTAGAGACTTCCCTGTTATGATAATGAAACCGCAAGTGTCTGGAAAACACTTGTCCACAAATTTTAAATACCATCATTGTGCTAGTTGAAATATTGATATTTAAAGAACAATCAAGAATAAATCTAAATGTAGCTTAAAAAAATAAATTGCAATGTGACTACCTTTTGAAAAATAGAATCGCCACAAAATGAGGCGACGCCTGCAAACTAGTTCAGGCACTCAACTGGAGCTGCACTGATTTCACACTTGATGTGCGTCATTTTCCACAATCACCTGACATCACCCCTTTCCAATTCGCAGTCTATTTAAGCTGCAAGATTTCCGGTCCCTCCCTCTGATCTTTCATTGCCAGCTCTGACTTATACCAGTATTACACTCATGTTTAGCCCCATCACCAGCCCAGCATCTACCTGTAGGCTCTGACTGAGGGGAGGGGGGGGTTAAGATATCATCCCATCAAATGCGAGGACTGTTTCGGTCAGAGCCTAGACGCCATACAACTACGTTCTGCTGCAACTGATATTTGAAATAAATAGAAAAGTGAGTTGAGTTCAAACTTTCCAGTGTGCAGCGAAATAAATGTTTGGTACTGACGGTGTTCTCGTGGGGTTGGATTTCTCCCCTGTATCTTAAATTGTCTTTTATTTGCTTTTGCCTATAGCTATTAGGCACAACAGATTTCTTCTCTGAGAATATTATATGGTATATGTTTTGTCGGATTGATAAATGTGTTTAATAAAGTGTTTAAAAAAAAAAGTAGAAAACACACCTCATGTCCCTGTAAGAATGATGCTCTTCTGCGATTTTAACAACCTAAAACACAAACTTAACCCTGGAATGATGTAGCTCCCTAATTAAAAACTTAAGTCTTTGCAGAAAACAAAAATTGCCCCAAGCTTTCGTGAAATCCAGCACTGCTGAAATGTTAACAGAAGGTCTTAAATGAATAACTAAGCTGTGGCATGTAGGAGTAACCTGACAAAAAGTTACAAGGATTAAAAGGTCATGTATTGCCTCGACAACAGTGGTGAAGAAGCTGTTGAGCTAAAGAACAGTCGGAGGGAAAGAGAGAAAAGGGATTAACCATCTCTTCCCGGACAGCGGGATACCGTATACATGTCTGTCTGCTTGGGGAGGTGTGTGTGTATGTGTTTGTGTGTGTGTGTGTGTGTGTGTGTGTGTGTGTGTTTAGGTATAGCATATCTGTATCCTGCTCACTTCCTCTGTGCATGTGGGAAGCAGTCAGTAGGTGGAAGGTGGTCTGGCATTTAAGTCCTTGACACTATCAGCGGTGTGTGTGTATGAATGAGTGTCAGGAGTGTGTGGGTGCGCAAGCGTGGGCGAGACGAGGAGGAGGAGAACGAGGAGGAGGACAAGGGTGTGTTAGTGTGTGAGTGGGTCTGCAGAGGGGGCTGGCGGGAAAGGGGGGGGGAGGGGGGTGGGATTCTCACTGAGGCACAAAGCAGATGGTGCAGATGTGAGTGGGTGTTCTCCGTCTCAGCAAGGCCAGGTTTATCCAGCAGCCGTGCAGAGGACGAGGGAAGGGAATCGTCCCCGTCTCAATCTCCATTGAGGATTCCCTCGTGCTTACTAGCTCATTACAGGCCTCGGGCTCAACTGTGGACATTTGTATGTATACAGCACAGTTGGCAAGCTTCCAGGCCTCATATTGTGGCAAAGTTTAGCTCGGCCACAGAACAGATTCTGAATTCTGTGAGGTTTCAGAGTGACGCATCATCATCTCACATCGCTCATTACACGGCAGAGAAGAGGGTTTAGGTGTAGGATGAGGATGAGGAAAAAAAAGCTTTGGCAGATTGTAGCTATTTCTAAAAGGAGGTGTTGAGTGTCGAGGTGTGATGCTGCTGACAGCATATAAAGCTTGATTTAATATCATCTCACAAAGCACAGTACACATCCAGAGGAGCAAACTCATT
Organism: Labrus bergylta; assembly: GCF_963930695.1. Lineage (NCBI taxonomy): Eukaryota > Metazoa > Chordata > Actinopteri > Labriformes > Labridae > Labrus > Labrus bergylta. The sequence goes on from NC_089196.1 coordinate 19,530,414, forward strand.
ATTATTCATCCATTTTGGAGTCCAAGTCACTAATCATTTCCCATGTAGCTTTTTGGGCTGCCTAGAAGAAATGTGAGTGGATGAAAAGATTTTTAGTCGGCACAGGTTTAATTGGTCAGAGGTAAAGAGGTGCACCGTGTCTTGTTTTCTGTGCGTAACATACACAGGTAACTGGCAGGTTTGTAAAGGAAACTCCTGATTCCCACCCGTGGGTGAGTCCCAGAAAAGTAGAAGGATGTACGACAGTGGAGCACATGGTTTCCATAGGTTTCAAACAAGCTGACGTACAAGTTTTGAGTCTGTGAAAAAGGTTAGCATGAACAGAGCCTGGGGTGTTTTTAAGGTGCCATGTGGTGGGTTATGTAACTTAACAGCGGGGCATGAGTATTAGGATTATAGGGCACAGTGGGGGAGAGGCAGGTGTTTCCTCACTGAGCGCTTTTCCTTTTCATTTGGGCACAAGAATCTTTGTCAAATTTGTGATTCATGCAAAATTGCAATGACATCTTGAGACCGCTCTTCACACTTTACTTGCTAGTTAGCAGGGATGTGTGTTATTATACAATTTAACAATGTAATGTCGTCACCCTTTATAATTGGTAATGGAGTTATGGTAGGTTAAGAATATTTTCATTGATATAGGCCAGGGGTCTCCAGCCATTTTTCATCAGAGAGCTACAATTAAGAGGTACAAGCTTACCTAAAAACCAAAGCATGTTAAATTCCCTCTACAAAGATTCACAGAGTCAAATAAAGACCACACCAACACCATCCAAAAAAAAAAACCAACCAACTGGGCAGCATCACTTGAGTCATCCGACTAGTAATATTGAATTTAAGACTACTTACACCTTGTCCTTTCCTGCCCTAGCTTCCCATTGTATCTGCAGAAAGCAGAAACACTCCCTGTGACACGGTGTCAGCACCAAGCTGCACAGGTTATTAGTGGACAATATTTCAGTCTTACTTTTATGGTTCCTGAAATACATCTCGGCCACTGAGTTGAATCACGTCTTGTATTTTGCAAGCATGTTAGCCACTTAAAATGATGCCACGTTCGTCTTCTTCATCACTTTGGTAAAAAATAGATTGCTGTCTTTTTAAGTGTTGCTTACAGCTGGCCCACCGACCTTTTCAGTTTGTTACAGAGAATTCCTGAGAAGAGTTACTTTGGACTTGTGTGTAGTGTCGCTCCACGTTCATTTTTTTGCCAACTGAAACACAGATGAGGCACACAAAGTTGTCCTTGACACTCCATTACCTACTCCTCATGGAAATAGTGTGTGTGTGTGTGTGTGTGTGTGTGTGTGTGTGTGTGTGTGTGTGTGTGTGTGTGTGTGTGTGTGTGTGTTTTTTTTTTTTTCTGAAATGTAGCACAGCTTTTAAAAAGTTGTGTATAGTCCTTTTAACCCTGGAATGCAAAAAAATGTGCCAATAACACACAAAATATGCATTTTAATAATTCATTTAATATAATTAACCTGCAACAACTGGCTAACTATTTACGGTAGCTTCAGTTTCTGGTCAACTAAAAATGTCTTTAGTCCTGGACCTAGATGCTTTGGTTGACAACTTTGACTCCATACTGGTGTGAAAATAACAAATCATCAATAAATGTATGAAGCAATTACTCCTCTAATCAATTATTCAATGTTGCAATGAATTAAGCATCCACACAATCAGCCACACATGAGTCAGTCAATCACTGTTGATCAAACAGAAGCCTCTGACTTATCTCTCCTAGCACCATTCTGTCCTTCTCCTATCTCACTAGATAAGCAAGATGGGGAAAAAACACTGTAGAGGTAACTGAGATGTTCCTGCCTGCAGGGTAGCCTGGGGCCAATTTTCATCATTACACTCATGTTTTAAAGTATATTCTACTGGGGCCTCTCCTCAACACATCGGTGGTATTTTCAGTTTTGTTAGGTATGTGGCTGCAATCAGAATGAACAGTCAGAGGTAATGAAGCATGAAGAAATCCTGTATTTGCTGAAGACACAGTCATGGCTAACCAGGCTTGAGCTATCATCCCAGCTGGCTGGCTGCATGTTAAGGGCTTATTCCATTAGATTATTCCAGGTGGCATTTAGTAAAATGTCCCATTTAACCTTTATTGAGTACAGCAGCAACATCAGCAAAACTGTTTCTGTTTTATTTTCATTGAGTTTGGAGTATTGCTCCATTGGAATTAACTTCCCAGTGTTTCATCAATTTGTAAAGAAAAAAAAAAAAAAAGTAATTTCATGTTAACTTAGTTATTAATCATTATCAAGCATATTGAACAATGTGGGTGTCAATGTAAAGTAGATACGGCTTTTATTAGTTTTATGAAGACAGAAATACATTCAATAGGATCATTTTTGTCTTCAGTGTCGCTGTCGCTCAGCTCCTTATTTCGGCTGTGTTTCCATTCCGCTCCAAACGTCTGTAAGCCCGCCCACCCATATCCCTGCGACATGATTGGCTGTTAACCGTCTTTTTCTTCTTCTCTTTGAAGTCCATTCGTTTCATTTAACTGTTACATTGTTAACATAGATTATTCCAGCATTTTATGATTAAATATTACATTTAAATGATCAGTTCATATAATAACAGTTTATATATTCATTTACTTGTCAGTTTCATGCATTATTTAAATGCAATATAAATTGCCCCTTTTAATTCAGCAATTTATTTATTGATTAAAATGAAACTCTGAGTAAGTTATTAATTATTCCTCGGTCACTTTTCAGATACTTTAGCTCAACCTACACAGCGCAGCGTATTTGAAGTATAAAATCCTAAACTGGACATGCTATAGAGTCATTATGAAATATCTTAGACATAAAGTCATGGTTAAACTAGAGATGAGTCAGCCGCCTAATTAAGAGGGAATGCAACAAAAACATGTCATCTCGGGGTTATTGGCTGTTGGTTTGTTTTTTGGAAGGGGGGGATTTTCAGCTTGATGCAAAGGCAGTGGAGCTTAGCTTTTATTTCTTCTCAACCACAATAGAGTCTGCAAAGTGAATGCTATCAATGTTAGATGTAATTTTAATTTTAATAATCTAATTGAATCATTGGTACTGGTCAGCAAATGACTGAAACCCTGCCGATAAATTGTTCATTTTGTTCTGCTCGAGGGCAGACAAAATCTTACAGTCTTTTTAATTGACCCAGTAAAATGTGATTTAATCTATCTTTATTACAGCCACATTACAACATAATAACCAAACCGATTAACCCACTAAATTGCACTTTACCACCATCTGATATGCATCAGTGTGTGTCAGATTAGATGTGGCCACTGCTGCAATATTCTCCTGCTTTATCAAAACTTTAGCCTGTGGTCATTCCTCGTTTCCTTTCATCATCTCAGTCTCATTATACTTATCATCCTCCTTCCTTAATTTCCTTTTCTGTATATTTTATCTGTCTTTTCTCTTTCTTTTCCCTCCCTCCCTCCCCCTTTAACCCTCAGAGTAAAACCCATAGTTCCCCCCCCCCCTCCCCTTTCTCACATAAACAAGGCTCCATGTGTTTCAGGGGACAGGCGCTGAAGCCTGAGAGCAGTAATTTGTTGATTTATGACTGATCAACCCACAGTTTCCAGCCTTCCAGCTAACATAAGTGAACAGGCAATGAAGAATCTGACTGACAAAAGAAAAAAAGAAGTATTGGAATGAAAATGTAACCCCTGACAGTCCAGAGGCTCCGATGTTTGGCAAGACGTTTTTAAACAATTAAGACCATTCCTGTAGAGATATTCTTTGACCTTTCATTTAAAAGTACACATTTCGATGTGTATGCCGATCTTTATCATTGTCCCATAGTTCCCCAAACATGGCCAATTCCCAATTGCCCATCTAGACCATCTAATCCCTTCCTCCATATTGCCCTCTACTGCTTTGGGTGACCAGTTTCTTCTGAACATTGAGAGGGTCAATTGGTGGTCCCACAGCCCCTAAAATTGCCCTCCATCTGAGTTTTTTTTTTTCTTAAAGCAGAATGAATTGTAATTATAGAAGTATGATCCAAGATCACTGTGCAAACAGAGGCATCATTGCTTAGAGGATGTCTACTGGTGCATGGAATGAAGGCCTTATATTACATGTCAATGCAAAAAACATATAAATCTGTTGTTAGTTTAATGAAACCGCAAAGCATTTTAGATGGACTGATATTCACGATAAAAATGATACCTTTTTGTACTCATTGTTGGTGAAAGTTATTTCTATGTTGAGTTCGTTTTGCCTGATAAACATGATATGACAAGTGGTTTCCCATTTACTAGCTGAAGATCTAAACACCCACCCAAACCCCTCAGTCAGGGGCATTACAAAGCTTAAGGAGAGGGGGATATGGATGGATCTTAGCTTTTCAAACAAACCGATAACCTACTCAATATGGTTCAATGCTTGTACTTGGCCAAAACCATTTAGCAGGAAATGCAATAGTTGATCACATTACTGGCTCCCTTCAACAGTATCACTATAGTGCATAGAATATTAATTGAATGTGTACAACAAGAAGTTCAATATTGACAAAGTCAATGCAAAGTCATGATTCAAGTCGCTGTTGAGTTTTTTCAAACCTCATATATGTGCATCTCCTTAACTTCAATAAGTGCCCAAGTTTGTTAATAACCGTAAAAAGTTACGCTGATTTATAATCAATTTAATCTTTCTTGTTAGAAGAACAATTCTCAGAAGACTTGTAACGATAAAAAATATTGACAAACCCCCAAATAACTTTCAAGATAAAATTGGAGCAAGTAAAGTTTCAGTTGCAAGTAAATGCAATTTTAGGTCAATATCACCAGTCTCATCAATCTTGTATCCAACAACAACATTTAGCTGTAGAAAAAATGGACGTCAATAAACCCACTACTCTTTCCTACAAGTATAAAAGGAGAACTCTGTGCCTAAAAATCAAGACTTTTCCAAATATTTTATTTACATCCATTAAAATGACTTTAAATTAACTTTCATGTTTCTGAGTGCTGCATGTGTAAATAATCAAGTTACGATAGCTCCGGCTGCTAATAATCTGAGCAGCGCGTATGCAAAGTTTCTCATGTGTTGAAACTGACGTTACTGTACATACTCTGCACAGTTGTATCAACCAGCATAATGACTTCGAACTTTATTCCAGCTTTCTAAAAAGGCGATCAGTATCATCTCCAGCAACAAATGCAACCTACAAACCTGCCATAGTCTTACAGTCAGACCGCGACAGGTATGTTTTCATGGAGTAACGTTATCTAAAAACATACTGTCATTGAATAGAAAGATGTAATATTCTACCTGTCTTTTTATTCGGGAATGATGTGTTTGCTCTCCAAGGTGTTCAGCTCCTGAATGAAGAAGAGGAGGAGGCTGATGTCTTGTAATCCAGGTAAATTTGATTTACATCTCAAACACACAAATATATATTTTGCAGATCACCTTCCAGTCATGCAAATGCTTGTATTTGTAATTATTTCCATACAAACACATTTCCACTTTTTTTCAAATCAACAATGGCTGCATGATGCATCAATGCTATTTAGGACCATTACAAAATGTATTTGAAATGGCACACTCTGCATTTATATTTTGACTTTTTCTATCTCTCCAGCTGATTTTCAAGCTGAGGACTCTGCTTCTGTATGAAGTGGAAGTGAGAAGTATGTCACTAACAGAGCAGGTTTTTTTTCTGTCTGCATTTTCTACCCAACAGGACAACTTCAGATTTGGAGAACTTCCAAAAGCACTCCCTTATGTATGCAGAGAAGCAGTTTGGTCACAGCCCACCTGTATACAGAACACTGACCTTGCTTGCAGCTTCTGATTATAACCACCAGAACCCCCGACTTCCTGTTTGAAATCGTGAAGATGTAAGTATTTAGTAGTACAGTTGTCTAACATACAAATGTATTGTTGCTGTTACCTAAACAGTTTTGAAAATATGAAACCACTCAAATACAAAATAATATTATTGTCCAAGGTCCTGAAGTTGCTGCAATAAAAATCGAAGAGCTGGAGTGTGAACGCCTTGAGAGAGACGAGACTACGGCCATTGATGCAAAAGAGAATTTGAAGATGAACAGGCCTTCCTACAAAAGCCTGGTGCTGATGATCAGCAGGCACCACCCACATTTCACAGGGAGAAGCTGCTCCTAAACGTTCTGCCTGCCTGTATCATCTGCTCAGGTCCATCATAACAAAGCTCCAGGATAGTGTAGACTCCCCCCCCCCCCGATCAAAATACCGAACAAAGCCACAACAGGTATGCATGTACAAGTCTGTAAGACACATTCTTACACAAGGCAACACACCCTGTAGCCAGGATACTGTACTTGGGAAAGCATCTCTGATTTTCCAGATGCAGCAGCTTTGATTCATAACTCTGTTTCCCTCTCCCAAGCAGCCATGCTATCATAACACACATTGTCTACATGCTGCAGGCCTGTGATGCTGCTCCACTCCGGGCTCCTGCTCATCACTGATGGCGAGTTGAAGTTTACGTTGAATCCTGGAATAAAAGGAAAACCGATGTTGAAAAACAAAAACCTCATACACTTATTACATATACATGGTCGCAGACTAGTTATAATATTGCCCAAAAAAAGTCGGTATTATGATCCTTCTCACTTCTAATGGGAAAGCAACTATTAGATGACAGAATGAACATCCTTGCAGATTATGTGTAACAGATTTAGACATAACGCGAGGCTGCATCATTTCCGGTGTCATTGTTGTCTCACGTTTAGCAGCTTTAACGGGAGCAGAAAGTCAACACAAGTTATGTCTCCGGTTTGCAAACAAATAGATTAATATATCCATCTTACGTTGTCTCCAAAAAGTTTATAACTTTACAAACCGATAACTAGCATGTATGCATAGAGCTATTTAGCTACGGCCTATAGATATCGTGGTAACAGTTGAATACACATACTCATACTAAACATCGGACTGCAGACATCCAGGTTTTATCAAAATCTGGTAATATTAATGTACCTTTTGAGTCGACATGGTTCTTCATCTTCTCACGGCATTTGTGCCGGCTTCCTCACCCTCTGCTTGTCAACAAATGCACGTTGTTTCAGATGGGAAGCATAACCGTTTTACGACAGTGCAGTTGCAGTCAGAGACTTGCTGTTGGCGCCAAAGCGCATCAAAACTGAAAAGTTACATATTGGGGCTTTAAAGTCTTGGTCTTGTCTCGGTCTCGGAGCACCCTGGTCTCAGGTATGTCTTGGTCTCTGTTAGCACTTAAGTACAACACTAATCCACAGTATTTTCTGTATTGCAAAGTAAAAAGTTGAATATAATAAACACCTTTGTTAGCTCCAGGTTATTGGATGTGATAGAGTGATTGCAGTGACTATAGAATAAACAGAAGAAGTGACCAGGTATTGAAATTTCCATATAGTATGGTCCCAAAGCTATCAGGTCTCAACAGCTGTGAACAGCTGGTTGTGTTGCTAAAAATATGACTTGGCTCTCTCTCGACTGCATTTGAGTTCACGCTTCATTATTGCGTTCATTTCGACTGGGAGCTGTTCATTTCACTATTGATGCATCAAATCAATTGGTGCTTCCTCAGCTTGTTAGCTAGCTTGTATCAACAGCTTGTTGCCACCACTTCTGATTAGCTGTGAGCTAGTTGTAAAAGCTGCTCCCTTGTTTGCATTGATGGCAATGTAATTAGATCCAAGGTTGAAGTATAATACCAACAATTGGATTGACATCTTTTGATGAATCAAAGTAAGTTAAGCTGAAAAGCGGTAAAAAGTTTTATGTCAAAGATAAATGTATTTGTGTTTAACAATAAAACATCAAAGCGCAAAACTTTCTGAGGTAATTTCTTCTGCTCAGCTTTCATATTTATCAAGTGCCCCCTTTGGCAACATCTCTCATTTACCTATTCATTACACAGACGTTCAATCACCTTTTTATTGTGTGTCGTAAACTCTCCGCAGACAGTGTCTCTTGTGGCTGTAATGTCTCATATGTTCAGCATTCCCTTAAAAAGTCACAATAAAATGTCATTGTCAGAGCATGATGCAGTTTTTATTTGATATCCATGTGCAGAAGGATTAATGTAAAGTGCAAACCAGTGAGAGAGCTGGAAGGGAGAGACGATCACATGTGGAGGGAGGGATGCAGAGGCAGAATGTGCAAGAATGTTTGATCATTTTATTGGGTTAATTTTGAGTTTTACAAATGTTAAAGAAATGCAAAACATTACAAAACTCCAGCATGTTTTATGGTAAAACAAAAAAGACTGTGACTTGGAAGTGCAAGAAAATACATTTTATCAACATAACCAAGGTCACATCACTTTCTTTAGTGTTGGGATTTTCAATTATATTGCATAGACTAGAATAGATCTATATTGTCATTGCTATATAAAACAGCGTATACTGTATGATCATGCTAACAAAACAGTCACAGATTCTTTCTGTATCTGAAAAGTAAGTGGAGCACCTGTTCATGGGTCAACAGCACATAGCAGTGTCACTTTATTGAATTTATTGCTGACATGACTAAACCTATTCTATGGGAGACGTCAATGATGTAACAATTTCATACACTCTTTGGCTGCAATTTTTCAATTAATAATAAGCCACTAATTGCAATTGATAGGCACATCTGCCTAAATTGATTGTACTTTGTGCCTGGTTCATTAAAAATAATGCAGCATCAAATTAACCGAATACACACTTATGTGCAATGACATGTCATGGTACATTTGCAGGCATTTAACACTTGAGACTTTGTTGCAGGCTCATCCCAATTCTGTCAATACTAGCAGGTGGTGGCGTTTCAACTTGTAATGAGCGCTTGCTCTATATGGACCGCTTGAAGCTATACATATCAGTCCTGTGCTGCCAAGCTCGGCTCTTATAAGTGCCTCCCCAGGGGAGCTATGACACGCTATAGTGCTCATAATCTGCCTATACTGTACTGTATACACACACCACAACATGTGTGATCACCCAGGCTGTAGGGTTGCAGTGGAGGACAGAAAACAAGTGGACAGCGAGCACGCCAGGAGGATAAACAGCATGCCAGAAATGAGCTGTGAAGATGTTAAAGGTCCATCTGTTGAGAGCATAAGTTTGAATTTCTAATTCCTCAGGCCGAAAGAAAATTCAGATTTTTTTCCTCGCTTTTTGGCAGAATGATCCTCATTAATTACACGGACATAATCTCGCCAGATAAACAAGTGTCTAAAAAGGAATTATTGTTTTTCCTTTTGTTGATAGTACATGAATATTCATAGCGTATATCTCAAACATAACACATGTCAGCGTTGGATAACTGATAACCAGGCTGAGCTGGTCGATTGTGTCCGTCAGGAGATTCAGGCTCCTCTTCCCTGTTTGGTCTCATTCAGGGATATTTCAGCATGCTGTTAGGTAGATAAATGGACAGATTGCGTTTGTATGACTGTGTTCCAAGTGTGCATGTGTGTCTTCACACGTGAGTGATGATTAATGGCGGTTGTGTTGTTACAGGCTGCCAAATTGTTCCCACAAGTTCCTAAGCAGACAGAGGTTAGAACAACTTAACCTATGCTTATTCTTTCCCCTCTTTGGACCAAATCCAGCCTCTGCAAGATTGATTAAGCTATGAAACACACATAAATCATACTTTGTCAATAGTTGAGACAATTTATTATGTTTTGCACCCCACTTGGCCTTGCAATCACTTTGATTCACAAAGGCAAGTGCCTTGCACAGTTGGTTGGTTTACGCCCCCAGTATTGTCCGTGCAGGTTGGCAGTGACTACCTGGTAGTTTAAATGCTTTTTCTGCTTAGTGACACGTAGACATCTGAGAAACATACAGTATTTCCATATATTTTGTGTGCACTCGTGAAAAAGCGTTTTGCAGCACTAACATATCACAGCTCACCTTTGCACCTCCCTCCTCTGCACACCCCTCTCTCTCTCTGCAGAGGACCAACGAGAGACCGGATTCTACAGCGAGCCAATTAAGCTGATGGGTAGTTGCTTTCGCTGGCACGAGCATATGTTTACGATCTCATTATAAACACACTTCCATGTCCTGATAGGGGCTGTCTCATCATTATTCCGCGCCGAGAGTTAATTCCCAGGCCCTTAATTTGGCAACGCACTGAAAACAGCTAGCCCTCCAGGAGTGGGGAAAGGTAAATTGAGATTGTCAGTACCTGTGACTCAGAGGTAGTGCTCTCAGGTCGGGATGGAGCTGGAGGAGGGGGTTGAGGCACTGCTGCATTGTGGGAAATGCTCGTTGACCAGCTGTTGCTAATTAAAGACGCTTGAAGGTGTGAAATGGGAGTGTTTCCTCACAGCAAGGAGATGACAGCTGCACATTGGGATGAGAAATCTAGTCAAACATCCTTTACATCCCAATGCACTTCTCCTTCGGCTGTCTGCATACTTACAGGTGTGTCTATTGCCAGGATTTTGCAAATGATGTCTGCAAAACACCATCACACTCTGTGGCATGCTGAGGTTATTATGGATAAAGTGTACCAAAATAGAGAAAATTCAAGTTATTTGGAATATATTCAGGACATAGACAGGCCAGAGATGACTTTATTTTGCAGCCAAAGTTGTTTGAGAAGTATTCTTGCACGTTTTGATACGTCCTCCCTAAAGTAAGAACCTGTCACGATAGGATTCCACTATTCAGTAAACAACATAGATCAAACTGACCACAGCTACTGTTCTTTGTGAAGGTGCATATACAAACTGTAACACCATCCAAAGGCTGCAGAGTTTGAGTACAGATTCTGCCATCTATTCAAACTTATATTTGGGTTGGAGATTAACTTTTTAAAGCACTTTGTATTAAATGCATTGTTGGGTCTAAAGGAGGTGACAAACCAGAATTTGTGATATCATCTCTCTACACACCATACTGTCTGGCAGATGAATGGGTTCCAACTGGGTCGGAAAGTTAAAAAAAACAGTAAAAAAAAAGGAAAGAGGACGCACCATTCATGTTGAGATACAGAGGAAAATATTAAATAGTTCACAATAACACAATTTATTAATTATTACAATTAATTAATTACAAATTAAATTTAAGGAAGCACAATTGTTAAAGATTTGAAATAAAATAAATAAATTGTTCTTACTTTGTACACAACATTTTTTTTGTTTTTTTTACAGTTTAGGGGCATAAAAGGAGTCTTTGTTAAACAGTTACTTTAACATTTAGAACGTACTCCTGCTGAGCTGTTACATAATGATGCTTGAAAAAAAACTATACATGGTTTTTAAACTCTTAAACTACAGGTTTAAAACGGTTATGCAGACAGGTAGTTCAGACAACAATGAATACCTTATTACTCATCTTAAAACAGTATATGCAGCCAAATTATATAACTAAGTAAACAATTGTTGTAAAGCTTTCATTCTAATGAACCCAGTTGTTCAAAACCAGAAGTCAAGTTAAGTAAAAACAATGTTTCATTTCTTTTTAAGAGCACCAAGCAAGTTTGCTGTTTTAAAGATCAAGAGGAAAGGGTAATTTATGGCTTTTGGGCATAGAAACAGAAAGTAGACTTGGCAGAAAAGCTGCTGTTATTTTAATATTTAATATTGCTGGATTTTACTCTGATTTATTTCCCCCTCTCCTCCCCTCCTAATTTAAATGTTTCACAACAAGCATAACATCATGCATACCCTTTGTCCTTACATGGGCTTTCAAAAAAGTTGATAAAGGACACTATTATTTTACTGCCCAGTTGCAGGATCAGGGTGTAAATAGATCAATGACCTTCAAAGTCATGACCCATTGCCTACACAGCCACCTGTGAAACTTAAATGTCAAGTTACAGGTATTCTCCCCGTCTCTCACATTAAAAAGGCTGACTCTGTGCTGAATGTTATATTGTGTGGAAGGATTCTTAAAGCATGCAACATGCAGTGTGCCGCACTGTGCATCGCGTGCAGAGAGTCCATACAGTATTTCCATCCCCCAGTCATCTGCACCTTCCCTCAGCGGGCCTCCCACCTGTGTGGATAAACCTCAGTGGAGATGTTCTTGTGAATGGAGCATGACTCGGTTTGGAACATGCTTTCATGCTTTGGTGCACAGTGAAGATGCAGACCTGCAAACACACACGCACAACAACATGCTGATGGCAACAAAGCACGCACACAGGTCCTCACAATGAGAACCTTTGTGCTTACAAGAAGTGATCAAAAAGTCCAGAAGGCATCTGATACATAAAATAACAAACACCCGAAAGAGAGTAATTGGATGCAAACAATTCAAGTGTGCCGAGTTTTGTGTGAACGTAATAGGGAGAGGAGGTTGAAATTTTAGAGTTCTGTTTATGCAGGGTTAATAAAGATCAAATATAGAATGAGGAATGAATATTCATGAGTTAGCACCATGCTAGGAGTCCTGTGAAGCGTGAACACAACAACACAAGCAGGAAGATACATCGCTGTAAATATATCCACATGATTTATGCAAACACTCTCTATGGATATTGACTTTTCCTCACGGCAATTACAGTAAAAGAAAAAAGAGAGACAGGCTTATAAAACTTGGAGGTAAAAATAAAAAAATACTGGGATGTTTGTAGGGCTGTGCGTTCTTGTGAATTGTGTCAGTGGGATCAGATTTGGCTGTTAAAAACCAAGCTTATACTGTTTGTACCTTCTCTCTGTTCATCTTCAATCTAAACTCCTTCTTCAAGCTATGTAGGACTCGTGATTGAGTCTCAAGCCCACTACTTTATTAATGATTCATGACACTTCATTTCTGCTTTGACTATGCAATTTAACCATATAAAGCATTCTAATCAGCTAATAAGCTGAAGAGAGCCAATGCCCCTTTCCCAGCCCTCCAAAGCCTGCTTGCCTGCTTTCATTGCTGCAACACCTGTTGGGTTGCCCTTTGCCTGACAAACTGATGGGTGTCCAAATGGCCGTGTGGGGGTGCCCTGAACCCGCCTACTTCTCTGGTCAAAACAAAAACAAACCATATTGCCTTGGAATCTGAACTGAGAAGGAGGACATACTGGCTCCTTCATCGTTAGAGAAGCCAACAGAGCAGCTTTCCTTAATGTCTTATGATATAGTCAGGTCATTATATGATTTAAATCAGTAGATATCTTACATATTGGACCTTGAATTGCTTGGTCTGGATGTTGAGAGAAGAAAACCTTTTAAAACAATAAACACTGTAGGTGCTTTTTCTCGAGTCTTCTCATTTACACTTGCTCAGCATGTCTCAACCTACAATGATGAATTAAAAAAGCAGATAGATGACTGGCAAACTGTGAGTCAGCTTGAATTCCTCTTAACTGACAATTTAAATCATCAACTTTTAGGAAGCAGCCCTAGATGTTTTCAATGTAAAAGTTTTCCCATACAATAGATGTGAGCCTTAGAATTAAACTTAAAAAATGAGCCATGTCCATTGCTGTGAGTCACTCACTTCCCCCCGCAGTGGTTTAAAGCTGAAATCACAGAGAGTTTAATCTTGACTCTTCACTCAAACCCGTTGCTTTGAAGTTTGGAGGGTATGCGAGTGCAGTTACTGCTACAAATTTCACCCAAGACTCTACAAAAGGTTTCGTTCAGTGGCACCCAACAGCATGCATTCACAGCGTCACCTTCATTGGCTCAATAGTCCATGAAAACCAGCCAATGGCGCTTCATGTGCGATGTTCTCATTCCAAGCATCAGCAGTCAGCCAGCCGACCGGTTGCTAAGTGAAAGTGAATCTCCATCAATAATGATTAGTCAGTGCCTAACACTCCGTCTCTCCCTTTCTCTGCAGCTGTATGGATATAGATGGTTGTTTCTTTTCCACCAGTTTACAACATAATTACTTCCAGTGAAGTGTCAAGGAGAAAACATCAGCCTACCTTACTTGAGCCTTTGGGTACCAGTTTATGCAAAGAGTGGGATCATGTATTAAGAGTGTGTACTCTCTGGAATCAACAAGATAGCAGCTAATTAGTCAAGCTGTGTTTTTGTATTACCCTCTGCCCTGCATGTAAAATGCAGCTTAATATATCACTTCATGTTTTAGTCATTTCAACTTGCAGACACAAAAAGTTGTATTCTCTGGAGTTATGTACAATTCAGCCAGTATTTTGTCAGAATTAAACAACACCTTTTACAAGTCTCCAGGTGATGCGATTGCCCAGAAAAAGAGTCACAGATAACAGTCAGTCTGCTCTCAGCTTGATGCCCACCAGCAGCCGAGCAGGACGATGCATACATGGCTCCCAGCGTGGGAGCAGCAAATAACATGCTGCAAGCAAACTGACTGTGATTGTCAAGGTGAATGGAAAATGAGATTCTCCCCACCCACTGAGATAGTTATGCACCTCCCATTATGGATACAGAGAGCGTTAGTGCATACATTGAAAATGTCCAAACAAACATTGCACTGCTTCAAGAGAGCCATCCAAGTTAAGCAAGTGAGGGGAAGTGAAGCAATTTCCAGTCCAACAGCATCGTCAAAGCATATTAGGTGTCTGATTGCCACTTTTCATTTCTCACATTTAGAAGCACGACTACTTTTTGTAGCCACTTAAGTTTGCACAGATCATATTTATGCCGGGCTGTTATACATATGCATGTACAGTCTTTGATTCAGCTGCAAGGGAAACCAATTTCCCCACTGCACCGTAACTAAAAGCGTTTGGAGAAAATAGAAAATGGATTGCATTAACGTGCAGTGCACACTGCGTGGCAGAGTGGATATTGAATCATTCCCGTGCTCCCCCACAAGCACAGAATGCAAAAAAATGAAAGCAGTCAAGTAGTAAGTATAATGGCACCCGTGAGAACTTCCACAAAACCCCAAATGTGTAAGCCTAATCCCATGCAGCCCTGTGACACATTGAGTGGTCAGTGGTGGGTAATCAGGTGTGATGATCATTCAAAAGACCAGTGATAGATGATTAGTTTCTCCTCTATTTGATTCGGGTTCTGTCTGTCTGTCTACTCCTGAGTGCGTATGTGTTCGGTCAGTGCAATCCAGATATGGGCCCCTTCTGGCATCTTAGAGGCCAGAGGTCCCTGGAGAGAGTGCATCCTTTAATTCCTCTAAACAAATAGATTGCGGGTGAGCCAAGGCGCCTCGATGGTGGCACAAGACCAACAACACACAGCTGCCTGGCTGGCTGCAGCCAATCCGCCTCCAAGACATGCTCAGGAGGATAGAGATCAGAGAGAGAATCAGAAAAGGACAGACAGAGAGAATGTGTGCGAGAGAACACTGAGTGCTGCGAAGAGGGAGGGAGGAGGGAGGAGAGTGGAGGAAGGGAGGGAGTATGTATGTGTGGAAGCAGAGGTAGCAGAGCGGCATAGACAGAAGCAAGCAAACCCGAAGGACACACAAAGAATGATGCAAGGTGGAAACGTGTTTATGCGCGAGAGAGAGAGAGAGAGAGAGAGAGAGAGAGAGAGAGAGAGAGAGAGATCCAGCAGATATATGCCTCTGCCTGCTTGGAAAATTGATATTCATCCAGGGCAGAATACAAGATCCATCACATTTCTATTCCCCACGGTAGCAAACATTGACAGATTTAGATAAATAAACCCACTTTTCATGGTATAAAAGTCCAACCACATTTCATTCCTAATACCTTCCATAATCATAATCTCACAGTGCATATTTCAACTTTTCATCTGGCGTCTGAATCCATTTCTCTCTCGAAACTTATTTCCTTTGGTGAAAAGATTTTAGCCAAACTTCAACCATTTACAACGCCTATTCTTTGCCTTCTACCTTCATGTATCCCCTGATGATCCATCAGATGGACTGTTTTGATCAGTCAACCTCTCTATGGATGTGGACATGAAGGAACGTTTTAAAGGATTTTTTTGGGAGATGCCAAAGTTTGAGGATTTCTCTGGATACTTACAGTGAAATGAATGCATTTTTGACACTTTACCCAAAACGCATGCTTTAATAATTACTAATGACAATACCCAGGATACTTTTCAGGCACTGGCAGCCCATGCTGAAGTTTCAATGAGCAGGACACTGGTCAAGGAAAAAGTTGAGGGGGTCTGTCGCATTAGCTGTGAATTGCCAACTAGTGTATGTACTGATGTGTTGGTGAAGAGGACATGCCGCTTACTTTGCCACCCTTGAGATTTTTCTGAAGATTTGACTCTTCAGCATTTTTATTGTTGGTCTTTATCTACATATAATATTTTATATCTTCTCTAGGCTTGTTTTTTTTTTCTTTTTTTAAATGTTATCATCTGCTGTCATTGACCTTATTTTTGTTCAGCATGTGTAGCCGTTCACTTAACACTCAGCAGAGAGGCGAGTCCACAGTCTTCACATTTTCAAGAGCTCGAGCATTAAAAAAGTGTAGGCTCAACCACTGTTGTGTCAATACATTTGGTAAAAACGGGGACATTTATATGTAACTGACAATCTTTGATATGTTTAAATGCATATCAGTGCAATCCTATTGCTCCACAAAAGGCTTGTGTTTTACATAAGTCTTCATGTCATCCATATGTTAGCTATATGTGTGCTACAAACAGTAATACCTAATTTCATTTCAATTTATTTTATGTAACAAATCCTTACTGTAAGACTTAAACATGCGCTCACTGAGGAATTTCTCCTGAAGTCAGAATGTCATGATTTGCAGGGCCAATGCCAAGCTGCATGATTTACAACTGCCAAAGCTGTACTTTGGACTTTGTATTTACTGTACATTCATGCACTGAGCCGAGTCATTGACTGTGGTCTACAGCGTTATCGTTGCTTAAACAGATGGAGCCTGCATCTCTTTGCATCTCGCTGGGTAGGTCATGAAGCTCACCAGAAACAGTTTTAATTAACCCAGATCTCTGTAGGGTGAGTTTCTACTAATCCTCATGCGCCTGCAGCCGGGCACTACCACCCGCCTGTGTTGCTGTTACACAACTATTCCCGTAAGCCCCAAAAAAATGTTACGCAAACATGCACACACTTCATCTGCCCTCTCCTCGGGTTGTTTGAAAAAAAGAACAATCAGCTGTGAAACATTTTAGTTTGGGTAAAAACATCTGTAGGCACTGTAGCTTCAATATCCAGCCCTATTTAAACATCTGGTGTATTTTCCATCACTGGGGAAAAACCAATAAAGTAATGCCATGTGAAAAACTTGGATGAATTTATAGTGGGGGATTAATCAGAGAAAAAATCAGTTGTCTGTAACACCACTGGTAAATGTTGGTTTGGTGTCACTCCCTTAGTATCAAAGAGCACATTTCCCTTTATAGTGTGCACTGAAGTTGGATTAACACAGGAATAAATCCACCAGCTAAAGCCCAGTCAGCAATGCAAAATCAATCTTGGGCTTGTCTGACACCTGCAGCACTAAGCACTGCGGTGTGCACTGTAGCCCCGCAATTTGCACATAGTCGGTGCACGCCGCGTTTGGTCAGCGCCAAGGTTTTGCTCCGTCCTACAGACTGTAAGTATTAATGGACGAAGCCTGATTGCCGTCACCCATCTGTTACTACAGGGGGCTCCGGAGGCTCATAGGCAGCATCTGCCATGCTGGAAATCCAGTCTCAGCCTAACGTTCAGTCAGCCTAACAACAGGCTGAGAGCTAAGGCGGGTTTTAAGCTTCCTGACAAAAGAAAAACATGGTCTAAAGTCTGAAATGCATACGTTGCATTTTTCTTCTATTTAGAGGGCACATTTGTATAATAGGTGTTTGTTAGTTTATAATGGATTTCTGGCATAAGAGACACACAGCAGCCATCCCACTCTATAATAATGGTATAATAATGTTCTCACTCCTCCCAGTACAAATTCATGCAGAAGCACACACTCACGACCAGTACCAGACAATTGACCCCACAGATATTTTTACATACTGGCCATTACGCACAAGTTAAATGAGCAAGCCAGAGCCTGATCCATCTAAGAGTAAAGACTGAAACCTGTGGTACCTGTCTTTTAAGGGAATGAGAGCTAACACTCTGACTGGTTTGATTGTAACCCCAACCATTTCTTGCCCTGTACATAGTTTTTATGCTGTGTAACCAAAGCAAAATGCTTCTCTGCTTCTTTATGCTATTCTCTTTTGGTAATTGTATTGTATAGAAGTACGATACAAAGTCATTAACTGATACATAAGGGTGAGCACACCAAGCTTGACCATTTGCACATTGACATGGAAAGTTACTTTCCAGTTGAGTGACCATCTTGTCTTCATTGTACATCTTTTGTTTGATAACTGCATTTGAGGGATCAACACAATAAATGTGTATATCAATGACTACTGCTACAGATCGAACATAGATTCAAGAAAGATATCAGTTGATATCGGTATCAGACTTTTTTCCTCCCCAACATCGATATCGGTATCAGCCTCAAAAATCCTACATCGGTCGTGTCCTACTTTTTTCCCTTCATGATATCATTGAGATACAGATTATACTTCATAGAAATAGTTCAGATAATAATTCTTGCAAATGGGCTCTTTTAATCTCCTTAATTATATAACAGGATGCCTCAGTGTTGGTTTTAAACATGTATGGCAGTTTGAAACTTAGCATTGTGCCATAGCATAATGTGTGTGTCGCTTGTTGTGTTCTTCAATGTGACCTAATGTACCCCCAGTGACCTTTTAGATGCTACAATTATTTCAGGGCATGGTGTAAGTGATGGTTCAGTAGTCAAAGAAAATAAGGCTCAGGGAAACATGACAAGTGTGAAAATAAAGAAGCGGTGGCAGCAGAATATCTGTCTGATGGTATCTATGAGGAAACAAGGCAGGTGGTGCAACATCAAAGCACCTTAGATAGATGGCAGATATTGTCTTGTGGATGCTTTGATAGAAATCACAGCATCAATATTGAAAATCAGAGGAACTTTCGCAATGTGATCTGTGGATAATGTAATTATTGATGCATGGATACAGAGCACCGTCTATTTAACTGTTCCATATCTCTTTACTTAATTAGACATGGTCAGCACAACGCAGAATGTGAACCTTTTTATTTTTCACCATCTTTCTTCTGCTATTTCTCAAATGTAGGCAAACTGCCAATTAGCATTCAGGCTGCATTTCCCTCTTTGTAATTCAGGGTTACATTACATTCAAGTGGAGCTGCTGTTCTGTTTTGCAGTCATATTTTAACATTGATTTTCACTGCCTGGCTCAAGTTATGAAGCTCATCCATGGACACCGAGGACTGTTGCAGCGTTCAGAAAAACCTTCTAAATGACCCAGCAGCTTAATTCACTCAAGTTTGTGAGCTATATTCAATATGCTCGAACCGTGTTTAAGCACAATAGGAAGTGATTTGTAAAACCCTGGTGAGTGTTCAATTCTGACAACCACTGTGAGCACTTCAGGGGCTTAGCAAATCAGCAAACAAACTCCAGCCATCCCCATGTCACTCCCTCAAGGAAGCCATTTTAGCTAATCCATCTTCCATAGACCTAAAGAGGAAGGGGGTCCAAAAATTCATTTAACCACTTTGAAACCCCCTATTGCTTTAATCCGTGGTTACTCTTCTCATAGATATTTGTCCTGAAACCATTAATTTTTCAATTGTAAATATTCTGACAGCCACGCAGGGGGCCTGAAACATGTGACTCTACCTTTTTAAAAAGAGAAGCTGTCAAGTTCTCGTCATTAGAGCATGGCCACAACTAGGATAGTTGTCTTTTAATCAGGTGATTTTGTACTTTGATTAGACTCACACATGGTCATCTGTAAATAAGAGGAGCTCAATCTTGTCAGTATAGTGCTGCTCCCATGAACATATATTCCCCCTCTAGCCAGAGACAGTTTTCATCCACTGCCATTTCTGTCGGAAACACCCTCGCAGTAAGACAGTCTCTGTCTCAAACTTCTTAAAATACAGAGGAACTGTGAATAAAGTAGTTCTCACATAACTTGAATCAGGTTGTGTGTGTGTGTGTTTGTGGGTGTGTGTCAGTCAGTTTGTATTTTGTGAGCATCATCTTTGTATATGTGGTGAGAAAGAGGAAAGACTATCTGACATCAACTTCTCTAAGTTGTCAGTATAATTCACATCTGTTCGCTGCTGCTTCTGGACTCTAACGACATACTTCCAACTTCCAACTTCTACATCTCAGAATCAACCTGATTGATCTGAACTGTCATCAGAATTTGTTGTTGTTGTTGTCTTCACTATTACCAAATGTTTCACCAGCAACACACAAGAGGATGAACTCAAATCCAGCCTGTCTCCGTTGTCCAGCCAGCCTGCAGCCGGTCCCACATGCAACAAACAATCTCCCATAACCGTTAGATCTCGTGGGTTAAATGTATCGCGCTGACAAAGAGAGTAGTGATTTGGGTCAGTGTTCTGTCACACCAATTTAATAAACCAACCATCAAACCTTACCTGTTAATTGAAAGCAACCAAAATCACAATTCTAAAATCACTCCATCAATAGGCAATAGGTTTAAAAAGGCAAGTGAACCTATGTTGTTTGTTTGACTACATTCTGAACAAGACGGCACTTTTTGCATCACATCTGACTATTTCTTAATATTTGACTTCTGTAAACATTTCCATATAATTTTATGGTTTCAGTTACTAATTTAAAGTATTTTTCAATACAGCATGATGTTGATTTTTTCGATTTTAGTCCCATTTAGATTAAACAAATTAAAGTAAGCAGATAAAGTTTCATGGTGCAGTAACCTTGTGATGGTAAGTTTCTTCGATGGCCACCTGTCAACCAGGTTAGCAGGGATTGCAATGGGTGTCAGCTCTTTTGTAAAAATATGGTCAAAGAAGAAAAAAAATAAAAATCCAAAAAGCCAAACTTTAGGTTTGAAAACTGTTATACAAAAGCTATAGATTAGTTTCATTATGGCTATGTCTACTTCTTCTTACACAGCCCCTTTCCACTTTTTGTCATCTTATAGATGCTCTCTATGTTGAAATACAATTATTTAAGTGTCAGTATCATATTGCCGTCTTCCATCTTTAGACAATGACTTGATTCCAAAGGTGTTTAGAGTAGCTGTTGAAAGGTAAGTACATGCCCTGCCATGTTGTACATTTTTTAGTGGGAGCTATTGCTTACTGTGCACATTCTACAAAATGATTGTTGAAACCTTTAACATCAAGTACAGTAGTGGCCAAGATGTAACGTCCAGACGTTGGCCGCCTATAAACTGTCAGTTCTCACTACTTTGGCTGCTTCCTAAGGCTAAAACAGCTTGCATCTACCCTGCCTAAACCGTCCCAAATCCTTCTTATGTGATTTAAGCTTTGTTTTTTTTGTTGTCATGCTAAGCCTCTATGTGCATGTATGTTCATAGCAATCCTTGATTGTGCGCAACTGTATTCAGAGATTATTTCTCCCTGTAGATTCCATGTCCCCGCTGGAATTCTCAATGATCTTCCCTTAAAGCGCACGTCAGCTTTATAAAATTGTCAATTTCATGATGTGTCTCAGACTGCGACGCCATTCAGCAACCCATTACATTTGTGCAATCAGTTGTAAAGGGCTGTGAAAAAGTGGAAAGCAACCTTGTCACAGGATCACATGTAAGAATAGAGCAGCATCTGCATCTGTGAAATGTAATCTAAGAGGTGTCACTTTGGCTCACGTAGTTCTTGGCATGGTTGACTCCATATGCCATGAGTCAGTACCATTAATTTGAATATTTTCCCCAAAGAGGGCTTCATTTCCCAAAACACTGCAGAGGAAACACATCATCAATCATGCAATCCGGTTGTGCTCTTTTAGTATGGCTTGCCTTATTGTTCATGCATGGGCATAGTCACTTAAAAGTCCCCCTGTGAGATGATTACAGCTCGGCTCTTCTGGTATCCTCAGTAATTTGTAGTTTGAGACGGCATTTATTCACACGTCTAATTGCAATCAAAATGAGCTACAAACACTGGATGAATTAAGGGCTTGTTAGAGAGGCAATAAGTAGGCTAGATTCTGCCAATCAAAGACACAAAGTTACGGTTAATTTATTTTCATTGAACAAATATCAAACAACTATGCAGATTGATAGTTCTTATAAAATGTTCTCTTAGCATTCTATTGAAAATTATATGTTTTTATGACACAGAGATTTAGGCCTCTCACTGGTTATGGTAATGATGAAGTGGTAACAAGGATTCAGGGTTAAAAGGTGGGTTTTATAGTATAATATGACACATATTCTCAGACATGATAGATGCAGTTGTTACTCTGAGGGAGAGCCCAACCTAGAGTCTGTTTTCCCTGAAAGCAGGGGTTAACCTCCATTGGCTCTAATTAGAGGGAGCAGTCACTTTCTCTCCACTACAATGCATTTGTGTATCAGTGGATCATACGTGTGGGTGCACTATTTTCTCTGTGATCCATTTGTAATTTGTCTGTGTTGACTGCACGCCACAGACAAAGAGCTCAACGAGGTAAATTGCATCTGTGTCAGGGATTTCTGTATTTGGAGCGGATTTGCCATTACACCGCGACCCCCAAATACACACACTTCACATGTGTGCTTTCAGGCAAATTTTCAAATTGTTTTTCAATCAATAAAAGTGTTTATTGCAGAGAAAAAGAGGTGATTTGCAAGCCCAGGATTTTCCTGTTCTTTCCTTTGATTTGAATGACTAGGTACTCAGTGCAGTGCTTTTGCTTGTGTAATTACTCACAAAGCCTTTGTTTCTCCAATTTAAGTTTTTTGGCAGAGCCGAAGAGAAAATCAAGTATTCATAAGAGCAATACTTTATATTTATTCAACAAAATAACACAATATAAGTGTGGGTTGTAAACCAGACATCTGGAACTCAGCTAGACTAAACTAGACCAGACTAGCCCGCAACAGGCTCACCAGTCGGTGCAGCACCGCATGTTTGCGAGGGTCAACTTTTTCTGCAAACACCTGATCTGAATGTTTACTTGGAATAATTCCATCAACCTATTATTCACCTTCAAACTAGTTCCTGTGTTTTCTCTCTGTTTGCTCTTAATGGTTATTAACATTACCAAATAGACAGACGGATGATGTATCTGGTGACGCATCTTACCATAAGCCTGAAAGAAACCAACATCATAAACAAATGAAATAATTAATATCAGAATCAGAAAAACTGTTAAAAGAGAAGTGCTTATTACAGTATGGTCAAAAATCATCCGATTAATCTTTAGAATAGCACCTTTTTATGAACCTTTGAACTAGATATCAATTACATCATATTAAGAATCTCCATAACTCTGGCATAGAAAGAACATGTCAACACTTGTTCTAACTTTATCCATTACGTTAAGAAGGCTCTATAGATCTCCAGTTTGTGTAAACTTTAGATACTTAATCTCTTAAAAATGAAAAAAGTGTTTATCTTTACATCTCTACTTTAATTTTTGTAACATTTGTTTGATTGTGTGCAATACATTAAATGTAGTAAAATATGTCTTACTGTTTCCTAGTTCTTGTTATGGCAGTGTTAGAGCCAGAAGTTAAGAGTTTCAATTTAGCTTTCACTTAAGACCTCTAATGAAAACAAATAGTTATTTAACAGCTTTAATATGTTGCAGCTACATTTGATCTGTGATAAATCTCAAGGAGGTAAATGTGTTCTGTACCAGGCAGTTTAGGATTTGACAGTGATATGTCATTAGACCCCTACTCCCTATATGTCTCACACATTCATGTGTGCTTTAATTCTTCTTTGGACAGCTAGATGAATGATTATGCAGATGATGCAATCCTTTAAAACAGAGAGAGAACAGAACACCATCACATTTTCTTAAAAGTCATTATGCAGATGACTCAATCAAATGCAGTGATTATAAATCATCTCGTAAATCTGATGAAGTGCTCTTGTATGACAGAAAACAAAGACATGTTCTCTTTGTTACAACACGAATCAGACAAGGTCAAGATCTGAACAAAACATCCACCAAACCAGTGTACTTACCATCTTAAAAGTAGCCAACAAATCAGAGCATCTTAACACTTCAAGCAGTATCAGTACAATACTAAACCGCATTGAAATCCATGGTTCCATTGGAGACAAAAACCCAACATGGAGGATTATCTGTTCAGCAAATTAGGCCGAAGAAAAACAGCTAATGTGTTAAAATGGGAGAGACAAGAGAGCGAGAAAAAATCTTTATGGGTGTAACAAGATACAAACAGGCTGATAATCCGCTTTTAACAAGATGAGTGATCATGGCCTTTTGTCAGTTCGTTGAAGCTGCACAATCAATGGTGGTGATTTAGCCCCCCCCGTGAGCAAAAGGCCCCCCTCTGCAGCAGAAGTCTGGGTCTTCATTTATCAGGCACACGTCTTGCACAAGACAGCGCTCTCGCCTGCGGTGCGGCTGATCAGAAGTAGCGGCAGAGGGGTGGAGAGGTGGAGGAGTTGAGGGTAGGCAGGAGAGAATGAAGGCGTTGGGTGAAGATAGGAATGGAAAGACAAAGAGGACAAGATGGAGGAGGAACGCTCCGTCCACTGTTCTGCTGTCAGGTAAATGTCATCTGGGTGTTTTACAGATGAGACTGTAGCTGTTGGCATTTTGAATGTACCTCCTACACTTAATCCTCCTCTCCTCCCCACTTACTTATTCACTACACTGTCTCCTCTTACAAAGGCTCTAACCGCCTGACATATGGCATTATCCTAATCTGGTATAGATTCAAAATACCAATAAGTGATATTCCTGATTTCCTGGGATTTGGAACTTGTGAAGTAATGAAGACTGAGAGGAAACTCACATTAAGTGGCATGTTGTGATTTGCTAGCCAATTAGCTTGACTTTCCACCATCAGAGTAAAAACACTGTGTACTGTCTGGTTGAAGCTATCTGGCTAAATTCTTACTCATCTTCTGTAGAGTATTTGCCCTTTATCCATTATATTTAAGCAAAACCATTAAGGAAATCCCATGGCAACCAATCAGCAGGGGTGGAAAGAGAATATTGTACCCAAGTAAAAGTACTGTTACTTTGATTACATTTTTCTTGAGTAGAAATAAAACTAATGGTCTGTAAATATACTCAAGTAAAAGTAAAAAGTAATTAATTTAAACAACTAATAGTAATGAGTACTCACTTTTGAAACTGAGAGGGTAGTGGCTGGGGTGGGAAAGTATAATATGACCTTTCCTTCATGAAAGAATATAGCAGACAGAATATGATGATTTAGTTGAAAGGAAAAACATCTTCATGATGAAGTGCAATGCAACTGCAAATTTTGGATGAAATGTGGAGTCATCATTCTTGCTATATGCAAGATGTAGCCTACATGTATTCATCTGCCCAGATGCACATAGATTACTGAAAATAGTACATTACTTTACTAGAAGATCACTTTTTAGTATTCTTTGACCCAGTAATGTAGGCTATTTAAAATGTAACAATATTTCCTCAAAATACATGTAAGTAAATTGACTGATTTTACCCAAAAGGTGCGAGTAAACAAAAGAGCTTCTCAATAACAGTAACACGTAAGTGTAATTTGTTACTTTCAACCCATGTCCATCAGGATTGACGAAGAAGTTCCTCAATTGGAAAAGAGAAAATCATGTTGGGAAAACCCCACTGTTACTTTTTCTTTAATTTTAGTTTCAGGTGATTTAGACTTTAGACTTTATTTCTTTTTCAGAACACTGTTAAACTGATGGGGATTTCTAAAGCGTCATTAAAGGGATACTTCACCAATCTGCATTAAGCTTTGTATCATTAGAAACCTGGTAGTATTTTTGAATGATCGTGCATCCCGCCCTCATTTTCCCCTGAGATGGGAAATCTTTGTATTTCTAAGTCTGAAAAGGAGCTTCTGATGACGCAAAAAGATTAATTTTTGCGTCATCGGAAGCTGTTGCGGTTAGCGGGGTGAAACTACAACACTAGTTCCTCATATTTTCGACCACTGAAGCTACAGATCACAGATCAGTGGGTGGGAACTCACTCCCAGAATCGAAACTTAACGTCTGCCATATTGCTTGGAAGCTATGCTAACAGGCTCTATGGAGAAAGCTGATAATGGCGAAAAAATCTAAATATAGCAGCGAGACGGCTGCTGCCGACAGGCCAGTCTTGCGTTTTGGCTGCTGCTGCTGCTGGCCTCGCCGGGGCCGCCGCTGAGACGCCTGCCTGTCGGCGGCGGTGAGGACAAGGAGCCGGGGCCGGCTCGAGCTGGGGCGGACTGGTAGTATCGGTGCTCTCACTGTTTGCATATGGACATAGAGGATGTTTTCTGCCAAGAATTTCCAAGATGGTAATTTCTTCTGGAAGAAAGCTCGGAATCAGTTGAGGAAACGGCCTCATGTGTTGAAGTAAATATGTCTGTAAATGTTTTTATTACTATATTTCTACTGCTATATTGTATATTTTGGAGCAACTGTAGCGATTGAATTTCCCTCTGGGATTAATAAAGTATTTCTCATTCTGATTCTGAAATAGAGGACCTTAGCGGGAGTGGCCTGCGGTGCTGTGTATTCTGGGATTTGGTGTCTTTCATCTACATGAGCCAAAAGGAGACTTTCTGCCTTTTCTCGGCCAAGAAGGCACCAACTTCAAAATGTATTTCACATTTCTACTACATATATGACCCAATGTCAATACAGATTCATGTTTCAACTGGTGAAGTATCCCTTTAATTCTTAATCAAGAACTAGCCAGATCTTCCTTTGGATACTTTTTACTCAAACTGCAGGTTCTTGGATGTACTCCTGATGATAACTGATGATCCACTTTATAAAATTTGGGTTAGAGTGATAACAGAACTGTACTGACTTATTTAGCTATCACTCACGTTTTATTTCTCCATGTGCAATTTAGGTTTCACCCCTAGGCTTCCAAAATATTTGGAACATTTGTGTCCCACTAAAATGAAAAGCACCTCCATAGCAATTTTCACTGAAGGCCATGGAACTCATGAAAAATAGATTTTGAACGCCTTGAAATATTTTTTACTCTGCTTCCAAACCTCTCTGCTCATAGAATACAAAAAATAACAATAGATTTATTATTGAGACAGCAACTGCCTGACAAAAATCATCCTCTGCCTCTAGTAATATGAGTGATTGTCCTACGAGACTCGAAAGAATTGTGAGCATACCCACAGTCCAGGCGTTCTGATAAAATTTCCCTGCTTGCTCTTAATTCCACAATATTCTCTCTGCTGTTATTGTCCATCTCTGTGAATGTAGGTCAGGGTGTTGACATTCTGCTGAAAGGTAGATTTACACCACTGCACAGCCTGTCACAGCTACTGACTCACTGACTGGATGTCGAGTTCACACCAATCCTCAGAGAAATGGAATGGAATTTAATCATTCTCTCTTTCTTCTGCCTCTCTTTTGCCGAGTTAGAACAAACACAGGTTAGCTTTTAGCTTCCGCTGCAGCCATTAATATTACATTAAAGCTAATGGGACAGCATTCCTGTTGCTCATCTTAATTTTATATCCACTATCTTTCCTCCAGAATATGCAAAGTGCAACTAAAAGTTCTCAATGTACACCAGCAGCACCCAGCTAAAAACTAATCAGTCTGTCTTTGAGATTTTTAAGTCACACCTTTGAATCATCTATTTGATATCCATCTGATCTATATTGGATACACATGATCATACATTTAGGAAAACATTACCATTTATTCTCTACTATTTTGACAATTTTGTTTCTTGGCCATCCAAGAGCTGCAACACAGCAAAGACAATGATGCAGACTGAAAAGTATGTAAAAAGGCCAACTTCACAAGAACAATTAAAAAACAGACTCTTCCCTGCCATGTTCTGGTTAGAGCTACACTCAATTGATTTACAGGCATGCCCTTTAAACTAGGACTTTTGGGTAGTATTCCAAGGTGGCTGATGAGACAAGTAAGAAAACGTAAAGTTAAAGTAATATTTGTTTGGTAAAACATTATTCTTTTATTATAGACCACAAATGATACACTGGTTAGTAAATGCAAAATTACTTAATTTGAACTAATTTTAACTAGCAAAAATGCCATTGTCCCACTTTTGCCACTTAATCCAGGGGGTTTGCACCATTGCATTTTCAAGTTTCATAACAGAAATATCCCTTGGATTTATTTTGAGGTGACTTCTCTACATGTATTTCCTGACTTCACTTTGGGCTACAGGGCATTTTAACATCCTTTGAACGTTTATTTTTAGTAATATCTTCAAGCCACTTCATCGTGAAAATCGTTGGCAGAATAATGGGTAATTTAGAAAAAAATAAAAAAAACAGTCACCCACCTACAACTATCTTTTCAAATGAAAAAATACCTTTGATAATGGAATTTGATGCAAGTCAATTCTGAGTAGTGTTTTTTAAAGCCATAAGACAACATAATCATCACTGGCATCAACTGCAGTGCCTGCTGTGTGCACTGTGCAGTCCTTCAACTCAAGAAAAGTGGTGAACTACATCTGGTATAAAGAAATTCTCAGTGTCCTACATCTTGCATGATTCTGAGTCACAAGGATTAAAAAAAAGAAGTTAAAAGAAGAAGAAGACCTTGGCTGTCAAACTTGAAAAGAATGAAGGGCATATTTTGTAATCTCCATTAGGTTTGAAATGACTGAGATGCTTGAAATAGCCTTTGCTTTGACTTCTTTTCAAAAAAGTGTCAGTGAAAGATAAAGATTTAAAAATCATTGATTGGGAAACGAAGCATTGATCCAGCACATTGACCATGTGTGAAGTATTCAATGAGCCTGGTTCCAGAGCTCTGAATCGATGCCAACAGCTCAAATTTTTACCAGCAATTCAATAAAATGGCCATTCAGTTCTGAATATCAGGGGTACTATTCCTGTGCTACAGCAGCCAAAATGTCAATGGCTAATTAATAATGGTTGCCTGACTGTGGATCCCAAGGTCTCGGCTTAATTGGCTATTTAGACCCAAGGAAATGGCACTGCCTCGAGGCCAGTCACCCCTGGATACCTGGGAATAAGCAAGCCCACTATCATGAGCCAGAAAACGAAAGGAGGATTAATCAGTCAAGTGTGGGCAGACGAAGAGATAATGGGTTTGAAGACTCCGTTCGACATATCTTTCAAGGTTAGAGTGTAAACCTAATGACCCATGTTAAAGAGTATAAATGGTTAATGGAGACTGGTCTTGGGATCTTTATTGGAATTAACTCGGTGTATAAAAGAAATCACACGGTCCATGCATGGAATGTGAAGGAAGTGGATCTCCTAACCACAATAGGTTTGGCATAAAAAAGGACTACAATTTAGTAGCATAAAATTAAGCAAAGTGAAGTGGAAGGATCTCCCAGCTTTTACCATTTCTTATTTAGAGAAGTATTCCCTCTTTATCCCAGTGTTAACCTTAGAATAACCCTGACATTACATTATAAATTTACTCTCACTGTACTTTCAAACAAAAAAAGGAAATAAATAAATAAAAGGAAAGCTCCATTTTTGATTGTATTGTATGAAGAAGTACCAGCAAAGACAGACTTTATGTAAACTTCATTTTGAATACCATGACCTCAACTTACTTTCAGACCGTCTTTCTTTGGCACTCAACCTTTATCAACCTTACAAGTCAGTGCCTTTAGCATGCTGCACAGTGTGCACTGATACATTGCATAGCCTCTGTGAAGAAAGTGTCATGATATGTTCTTGTTTAGTTTTGTATTTTGTTTATTTCAGTGTTTCAGATTTCCTTTCCTCTGGTTCTTCCCTGGTGTTGCTTGTTTCCCTTGTTTCTATTTTATTTTTTTTGTATTTTTTCAAGTTTAGTTCGTTATGTCTCCTGTTTTATTTTGTTTTTTCCTTCCCTGTGTTTTCTGAATTTCCCTGTGAGTGGATTTCTTTTTGTATTAAGTAATCATTTGCCTCATCTCCTGTCATCTCTTGCCATCTCCTGTTGCCCTTGTTCTTGTTCTGTTTTATTTCTTAGTCTTATCTTCAGTGTTTCCTGTTGTATTTTGTAGTTTTTCACCCTAGAGTTTAATTTCCTGCCTTTGTGTGTTTCCCTCCACTGTGGTCGTGTGCCACACCTTAATTGTCTTCACCTGTGTAATTGAAATACCCTTCCTAATACCTATTAAAGGGATATTTCGATTTTTTTAAGTGGGGTTGTATTATTTGGTATACAGTATACCTAACAATCAACAGTGTATTATCAATAGATAATGGAGGTCAACACAACCCTGGAGAAAAGAGGCTTTTTGTCATGGCTGCAGATAAACAACAATTAGGATCCACTTACAGATAAACAAAGAGTAAATTAATTGATATTGATATGGCAATATCAAAGGGGCTAGCTATTGTAATCACTCCCTACTCTGTGGTGTGGGAAAATATGGGTTACATTCAGAGAAGTAGCTGCAGTCAGATTCAGCAATCAGTGAAAATGATGAGGACACTTATTCATAAATAAGACTGGATATTCTTGTATTTTGGTTAGCGTATAAAAAGACCAAACTGTTGAGAAATGTCTGCGTCATGTTGTTTCTTGGAACATGAGTGGCTACTTAGAACCCTTGCATGACGACACCAAATCATCTTTATCTCCTAATCCCAAATATGTGGCGGATGAGTTCTGAGATATAAAAAGACTAGATTTATTATGGAAATTTGCAGATTTAAAGATCAGTAAGATTGACTATAGTACATACAATTTTCTGCACAGCCTACATTAGGACAATGACATATCTGTTTTAGCCTATTTTCCAACAAACCATTTTTCCAAGAAAAACTTGACCCTTTGATGGGTCCTAAATTAACATGTACCAAGAGCTAAACCAACCAAATCTGATGATAATAGTAATGTTATGTAATCTGCCCCAAACCACCTACTCTTATCTGAGCTGGTGGAAATGTATTAAATTCAAGAACTATTAGAACTATATACAAGCTGTTTTAAGACACGCACAAGCACACACACACAAACAAACACACACACACACACACACACACACACACACACACGTACACACACACAAACACATACATCTGGTCTGTTTTAACACGACTTAAAAGTAGCTTATTTTTTCGTGAATAAAAACAAAAAATCTTTTGGGTGATCTTGTATGTTAAGTCTTTTTTTTTTCTTTTAGAAATGAGTTTGGACTGCGTAGACTGTTAAAAACATGTATATTCTTCATGTGGTTGTTCATGGAATTTTCTCAGCAAACAGATTTATTCTTAGTTGTTATTCTAAGTTGAGACTTTATGTTTTCAAGATTTAGCTTTACCAACTGTTAAACCACTACTGCACAACCCTAAGCAGCAGACTCTAAGGTATAGGTCAGCTTAAATGGGACACTCTGATTTATGAATTATCTAATAGCTGCGGTGGCAGACATGACTGAGCATCAAAATCATCACAGGCCCAATAGATAACAGATCCCTGTCCTGTTAAACAGCTTTATCAGATGAACAAGTGATGTGAACTTTGTTATGTTCAAAAAGCACTCCCGCTTTCCTTTTTATTTTGCATTATCAAACAAACCAGAACTAATAACAGATCAATTATTCATTCCTCTAACCCCAAATATCAGAGGTGTTTTTCCCTCTGGAAAGAAAAAAAATGTCAGCAGTCAGCACTACACGGGCTCTTGCACTCACTGAGGGCACCGAGCACACAGACAGTTCTATTTCCAGACACATCCACTCTGCACTCTCCTGAGATTAAGTTTTATCCTGGTGCAACACAATGTCAGCAAAAAAAAGATAATAAAAGTACATATAGGAAGGTATGCCCTTCTATGGGAAAATACAAATTAAGTGGGTGAAACAGCCGTTTAGACAAATTATTTTAGGTAACAATTGGAATAATGACCCTAACCTGCCCACTGCAGCTTCTGATGATTAAGCTGACTGTTGAATAAATCCAATGCCTAAAAGTGTGTGTCTCAGTGTGTGTGTGTGTGCGTGTGCGTGTGTGTGTGTACATCATGTACCACCGGGCTGAGTACAATAGGGTTTAACACAAACTCCAAAACTATTTGCAGTCTGTACGGAGATGACAAATCTTTGAAATGAATTGAACCAAGGAGAGGTCAGACTGCCGACAAAAGCAATTTCCCTTTTCAGACACACACACACACACACATATACACACAAACACCAAGTACTTTTCAACAATGGAAATCCACCCGTTGTAAACAAGTATTAGTGTGATTGTATTGCTCTGTGACGTTAGCAGATTTGTCTGGTGTTTGACAATTATTTTGAAATGCATCCCTATTTTATTGAACTTCCAGTATCTTATTGCGTAATCCAGATCCATTGTTTTAAACCTAGTTTAAAAAGCCACAATAGAGTTCAGATTTGATTAAAATAAAAAAAATGTATCACTTTTTAAATGTATTTAAACATTAATGAATTGAATGAAATAATAGAGTGTTATTGTTTTAATTGAATATCCAATTGACATTTAAAAAAAAGTCAATCCAAATTTTCCTTTTGATTAGTTACTCTTTTGCATTGACAAACCATGTGGAGAATTAAGAGTGGCATAATGTGCCAGTATTGTTAGCATAACCTTGCCGTTAAACATGAGTTCTTTCTGGAAACACAACAGGCTGTGTAGCTCCATCACCTTTGGAGACATTTGGATTTTTATTTCAGACTGAACATTTGGGGACTAGTTGATTTTTATTACAGAATTAACCACAAACAGGTGGCAAAATATTACAACACCTTACAAGGTTTTGTATCTTTAAGGAAAAAAAAGTGAAACAGAGCGGACATCCCTAGGCTGTGGTGTGAGGGTTTAGAAGTTAATTTGGTGAAAACAAACAAACCATTTCCAGAGCATCATTGTGGCTAAGCATCCAAAAACATTGCACTGGTCCGACTGTTTCAAACCTCTGACCTAGAATGAGCTGATCAGCTCCACCCGACTGCTGGTGGAGCTGACTGCTAGTGCTCAGTTAAACCTCCCTGTTGGTTTATTGATCAGCCATAATTCCTCAAGGAAATAAGACAGGAGGTGATGAGGGGACAAAGGTCGTATTATAGGATTTTCCCATCGGTAAACAGTGGAATAATCTGAGTGGTATCTGAAGTTCGAAGTTCAAGAAATCCAGGTAGAATCTTCAAAACTAGAGACAACATAAAACAGACATTTCTCTAGTCTGCACAGACATGTATCAGTTTAGTGCCTGAGGACTGAAGATCTAAGAGATTGGCTGATACAGAGCAGACACCTGAGAGATATCCAACAGGTTAAATAAATGGATCTGCCTGCGAGTCCAAATCCTACAACGTCAGACTTAGTTGGACCGACACGGACAGTAGATACAACCTTAAGCCAATATAAGATCAGGATATTGGGTGGGGGAAGGTTTCATAATGTCTACTATTCTCCCTGTTAATATACCTTGTTTTTAACAATTATCCAGGAAAATCTTACTTTTGTGTGTATCCTTTTGTGTAGGACAAAAGCCCTGTTTCTCCTTTTGAATCAATTTTGTGTGTGTGTGTGTGTGTGTTGTGATGGCAACCTTTGAAAACCAGAAAGATTTGTCAGGCATTTGTAGTAAAATATCATGTAACGTGTTGTCCCCCTTTTCCTTCATACAAGAGTATGAACACCATCAAGATATTTGAACATCAAAAGTCAAATTTGAACTGACAATAACATGAAAACCTAAAGCATTTGTAATGGTCAGTAACTTTATTTAGCTTTCTAGTTGAGCAGAAGAGCTGTACTGGTGGGATACTGGTAAAATGTACTCACACTGCCCACATGTCGGAATAGCCTGTATCTTT
Organism: Labrus bergylta; assembly: GCF_963930695.1. Lineage (NCBI taxonomy): Eukaryota > Metazoa > Chordata > Actinopteri > Labriformes > Labridae > Labrus > Labrus bergylta. Next base: position 19,564,065 of record NC_089196.1, read on the forward strand.
TAGTAGTAGTGTATAACTACAGAATTGAGATAATGAATGCATTTCCAGCCTTTTTTTATTTTAAATGGAAGCTTAGGTTTGATGAAGTGTAAGGCCTGCACTTCTTTGTGAATTATGATCGTTTTGCTTGGTTCAGTTAAGAATAACACGGTCAGAACACCAAGGCTCATTTGATCCAACTGAAGGGGACTTTAGGGATCTGACAGTTTATTATTACACTCAATCAGTCATTTTTTATTTATATGATGGAAATAAACTAAGTTATATCAGGGAACATTGCGAAGGGAAATGTTTTAGAACATAGTCTTTGTTTAAGATTCATTAATTTATCTCATTTGATTTTTATTTCAAGGGTCCACACATTCAGGAGCAAAACAAGGAAAGAAAAAAATCTACTGTTAACAGGCAGAAACCTCGAGCAAAACTATTCTCAATGTTGAACAGCCACGTGCTGTAACCAAATAGGCCTTAATAGTGGTATAGAGAGAGAGGCAGCACAGCTTGCTGAACAGGTAGTACACATCTAAAAGTGGGACTTGGGTGTTACACCTATTGTAGACAGTCATTACCAGTCCCACCTGGGACAATCAGACCACCTTTCTTTGTTCCTCATCCCCAAGTACTCCCCAATCATCCAACGTGTGAAGCCATCAGTGACAACTATTAAAGTGTGGCCAGCGGGGACAGACTCTGTACTTCAGGACAAGTTTCATCATGCACACTGGAGTATGTTTGCTTCTCAGGCTACCTGGGGCTCTCACACAGACATTGACACCTACACTTATTCTGTGCTGGATTATATCAATACCACCATCGACAGTGTTACAACATGGAAGCAGATCACCACGTACCCAAATCAGAAGCCATGGATGAACAAGGAGGTGTGTCTTCTGCTGAAGGCCCGCAACACCGCCTTCAGATCAGATGGCGCAATGGTCTACAGCGTATCCAGGGCAAACCTGAGGAGGGGCATCATCAAGGCCAAGCACTGCTACAAGCTGAAGGTAGAGGAACACTTCTCCAACTTCGAGCCCAGAAGCATGTGGCAGGGCATGCAGGCCATCAGTGATTATAAACCCAGCAACTCCACCCCGATAACCACAGATGTCTCCTTCCTGAACGAGCTAAATCACTTTTATTTTTGTTTCGATAGAGACAACAGAGAGACACAGACCACGACCAGACCTCCTGCAGACAACCAGCCCCTCTCACTCACCTCCACAGACGTCCACGCTGCACTGAGCCGGATCAACAAAATACTCGAAAGGCTGCTGGTCCAGACGGCACCCCTGGGCGCGTGCTTAGAGCATGTGCGGAGCAGCTCACTGGGGTTTTTACGGACATCTTCAACCTGTCCCTCGCCCAAGCAGCTGTGCCAGCATGCTTCAAAGCCACCTCCATTGTCCCAGTGCTGAAACACTCCAGCCCGACAGGCCTGAATGACTACCGCCCTGTAGCACTCACACCCATCATAATGAAGTGCTTTGCGCGACTGGTCCTAGCACACCTGAAAAACTGCCCCCCACCCACACTGGACCCATTCCAGTTTGCCTACCGCAGCAATAAGAGTACAGAGGATGCAGTTTCCACCACGCTGCACTCTGTGCTCACACATCTGGACAATAACAACACATAGGCACGAATGTTGTTTGTTGATTTTAGCTCAGCATTCAACACTGTCATCCCCTCCAAGTTAAACACTAAACTCGGAGACCTGGGCTTCAACACCTCCCTCCGTCACTGGATAATGGACTTTCTGACCAACAGACCCCAGTATGTTAGGTCAGGACACACCTGCTCCACAACCATCACACTCAACACAGGCGTACCACAGGGCTGTGTCCTGAGCCCATTCCTCTACTCCCTCTTTTCCTGAGTACACTGAAGAGACACCACCTGTCTTCAGCTGTACTGATGAACTTCTACCGCTGTGTGATCGAGAGCATCCTGACCAGCAGTGTCACAGTCTGGTACGGAAACTGCTCTGTCACAGATCGTAAGGCGCTACAGCGGATGGTAAAAACTGCCCAGCGCATCACAAGGTGTCCACTTCCTGCCATTGAGGACGTCCAAAGAAAACGCTGTCTGCGGCGAGCTCACGGCATCCTTAAAGACTCCTCCCACCCTGCCCACAGACTGTTTACCCTCCTGCCCTCCGGTAGGCGCTTCAGAAGCCTCCGGACCAGAACCAGCAGACTGAGGAAGAAGCTTCTTCCCCAGAGCTGTCTCTCTACTGAACTCTGCCCCCCGAACTCCGCCCCCCCGCTGACCCCCCTTTCCCTGCACATCACCTCTCACCCATCATCCCCCCACCACTCCTCCTGGTCATACACACATCTCTCATAGTATGTTCATATCACCTCAATAAATTATCGACCTGTAAAATATATCCATATTCTGTATATTATCTGTAATCTAGTATAGCATGCTCACTGCACCTTAATCTGTATATTATAATCTTAAGAATATACTTATAGCATTTATTTATATTTACAGCATCCCATTAATCCAGCCATATATACCTAATAATTCACTTTTTTTTAGTCTACATCTGTAAATGTTGTAATTATTGTACATAGCACAGTTACTCTATACTTGTATATGTGTAATGACGATAAAGTTGAATCTCATCTCATCATTACTCAGAGTTATTTTCAGAGGATATACTTGATTTATATTATATTTAAGTGTGAAAAATCGCATATAAAGCCTTTAAGTTACAAAAGGCAAGTTTAAAATTCTGCAAAATTTTAGCTAACATTTCTGTTAGCTTAATATTAATATGAGTTAGCTAACATTAACATAAGCAAAGAACTGATGTGCTCTTTGTTTTTGTTTTTTTAAAGCTATTGTATAAAAAAGTAATGTTAGCTATAGGAAGAGGTCTAATAATAATCTAAGCTGATGGTAACAGAGGCTATCGGGTTCTTGAATATGTTGTTTGAAGTTTAAATAGGTCCTGATGTTCCTCCAGATATTCAGTAACTGTTTTCTTTTAAAGAAGAGAAGCTGCAAAAATGACTGGTCAGATTCCCTTTGTTTAAAATAAAATTAAACACAGCAGAATGACTTTAAAATAGAGTTCAGCTCTGTAAATATACTGAATGGATGACTGGCAAATATGGATTATTTGGTGTGAAATGATGTGACTAAGTATGGAAATCTATACTACATTAGGTAACACTTTATATTAAGGTGCTTGTAATAAGCATTAATAACAGGTAATAAATCACTTATACGACCTTGTATATATGTATATAAGGCAAGTTTGACTTTTTGTTTAACATTTACTGTTCTCCACTCCAGCGGAAACACTTCTAAATACAATCTGCAGTCCATCTTTAAAAAGGGCCATTCCAACAACTTGAAGCACAGTTAACAAATGCAGTGAGTGAAACACTCCCTTTTCTTCGGCTGACACAAGGACACCAAAAATACAAAAGGACAGACATTGGAGTGCATCTTCAAACACAATCAGTTGAAATGTAGAACACTTCATTTTCTGCAGCATGAGAAGTTCACAGCAGGATGAAGGTGATCTACAGATTTTGATCACAAGGACTGGGAAAGATAAAACAGCACTGTAAAAAAAAAAAAAAAACTAGTTATGACTTAAAAAAGTTCGTGTCTGGGTTGTTACCTGAACTTAAAAAAAATAAGTTGAGATAAATTTGTGATTATTCCAAAGAAATAAAATGCTCTATAGTCAAATAAACTTGACATCAAGTCAGTTGTACTTAAATCTTTAAGTTCACAAAACTTTTGAACACACCTCAATTTCTGTGAGATTATCTAGTTATCTAGTTGAGGCAAAATGCTCTTTCAATTTCTTTTGACTTGAAATCCACAGTTCAAATACTTTATCAAAAGTTGAATCCATCTAAAATATTGAGTTAAATGAATTAATCAATTTAAATTGAATATATATATTTATATTTTGGTCAACTTAAATCAGTTCAGCGTATACATTTTTAGTGATTCTCTTGGCTTGTGAAAACTTTCAACTTCCTTTCAAATACAAATAAAAAAGGTATAATCTCTACAGGTTATTCGTTTTATCATAGAAACCAACCAACTTTAGTTCTTCAACCTTTGATAGCAGATCACAAATGTGATCACATTAAAAACATCTACAAATGTTTTTACCACTTGTTGGTAAAAACATTTCCACCCAGCATTTATCATTTATCTGTCACTTTTCTCAGCATTTTCAGATGCAATAAACATGTAAAATCAGGTAATTTACACATTTAATGAGGTGATCTTACTGTGGTAACACAAACATTTCAGAAAAGGTCTGTGAGACAATGTCCAAATATTTCTTGGAAGCTTTCAGAAAACTCCCGACCTCACAGCTTTACGAAGAAGAATTAACATTGCATACAGCAGACCCATGAGCATAGCTACATATGCTACCAATAGTCCTTCATGCCATGCTGCTTGATCTGATGCTCCAGGACGACCTCATCTATCACCAGGAGGATGCTGACGTTTACATGCTTTGTTATGCCGCCCTCAGTGTCTGTAGATTTTCAAAAGACAGAAAAAATAGATACAGCTGTAAATTGTTTGTAATACTCTGAGAAACAACATTTTTAGCCGGCAGATCCCCCTATAATCCTTCACTCTGTGAGTGAACTGAGCACAGACACAAAATATGGCAGCGCCCAGTAAGACCTCAGGGTTTCTCTCTTCCTGCAACCTTAGCCTTGTGGTAACACTTACAGGAGTTTACAGTCAGCTGAATCAGCGCATAACTTGACATAACATTGTGACAAAGTGGGTGAGAAGCTCTTCTCTTATTCACCACTTGTAACTTAAGTCTTTATTTAATATCAAATCAAATCATTAATTACAGTTGTGTATTTAGCTTTAATTTATTTTTGCTTGTGTAACATTGTAGCACTTACTAATATCCCGGGTTTGTTTGTGTTAGCAATAAGTTACAGTTCACATCAAAGTATAAATTAACTTACAGCAAACACACAGTCTTGACTTAGTTCAGTCATTTTGATTTAGTTTCTGGAACTGCAAAATATTATTGATTGTCTTATCCATACTTAGCTCTGTTTGTTCTTTTGTTCAGTCGTTCCATGCAGCTAAAAAAGGGATAGCCCACCACTTCCTGGGTATTTATCAGATTGATGATGTCATTGCTGACATCACTGGGGCAGACCATTTTGAAGGGGTTTTATTTCTGAGAAATGTTTTCTTTCTAATAATTTCTTTCATGTTTGAGTTACTGGTAGAATATAATTTAATTAGTTAACGTTAATTTAGTTGAGTAAATGATCTGAAGTTAATTTAAGGGTTTATGTAGATTTCTTTGCTTTAAGAGAAAAGTGTAAACCCACTACTTGAGTTGTGCTGTACCCAGCTGCGGCCATTTTGTTAATGGGGCCATCTATAAAGCCAGGAGACGCGTGCACTTGCATGAGGAGAGGTGAGGACGTGTTGCCTTTGACATGTTTCTGTCTGATTTAGTCATGAAGTAAGTTACCTTATTTACATTTAACTTTTGTTGTTTTGTTAAGTTAATACGTGTTGGTTTAATCACTGTACACTAGTGATGGCGATATGAGGCTTTCCAGCCAATTGTATCGCAAATAGATTCATTACTCGAGGCCTCATTCATCAAGATATAGTCTATGAAACAACAATATATATCTAAATCTATTGTTCAACAAGTTTGAGGACCTATGACAACTACAACTCCAGGAAAAAAAGGAAGATTGAAAGAACGCACTTCACCTTCAAATCAAAATAATGAGCACAGATAATGATGATAGTGACAGAAATAGTAACAACTAATTGAAGCGATTCCACATAGCAATACATGAAAGCTTTGTAGCATGATGGTTATGACAGCGCCGCTTTGACATAGAGGCTCGGGTTTGGTTCCTGGAACTGCTTAACAAATGTTTTGTTTTAACGTTTGCCTTATTGGGAGATGATACCTCAAAGTGCTCCCAAACAGGAGACGTTTTCCTCTTTCTCGCAGGCTCCATTTCTTTTCATCTATTTTCAAAAAATAGAACCAAAACTCCAGCTCTCAACAACCAACTAACGCAAACTCACAAGGAGACATGACAAGTGGGTTTCGGTTCCTTTTATCCACAACCCGAAACACAAACAAATCAATGATGTAGTTCTACTCGAAGTGAGGCCTCGTTTGTCATCGATGACGCGCTTCTCTGAAAATGACACAAGCCTCGATACGGGGCCTCGGCTAGAAATGTCCCTCCTACTCGACACACGCTTCAAAGCCTCGGTGTCAAGCGTAACATCACTACTGTACACTGTAAGACTGGACTTTATATCTAATTAAATGATTTAATTACAATTTACATGAATTATTTAAGTTTGTACTAATTTGTAGACATGGTTGACTGTGTGAATAACTTTAAGTTAAATGGCCTTAAAATATTAAGTTTTAGTCATAACCACGCCTTTTCATGTCCTTTGCATTGTGAGCGCCATTTGAAATTTTAGGTTGCAGGTAACGGGCATCTTTGCTGCAACTTCGTCTTCTGGACCGTTAAGTCAGGTAACGCTGTTTTCTCTTCATTATTATGAGTGTGTCAATTTGAGGGGCTATTGGTGAGGAGTGAGATTTGTTTTACCTCTGACAGCAGTGGAAACCTTGTTTTCACAGTTAACAGACATTTTCACCTGCTAGCTACCTTTTTTTTTAGCTAGCGTTACGTTTCTCATTGTAGGTGAGGCTGTTTAGGAGAACTTGAAACTGTTTAAACGTTCACCAGTTTTCACCAGTTGTACAGCGGTCCAATGGATCTGGTGAGTGCTGTTAAGTTAATTTTAGCGAACACGTTGTATTTTGAGATGGCCATTGATTGAAATAGGTGCAGTTAAGGTTAAATAAACTGAAAAACTATATGGCTATTTAATGTTAATCTCATGCAGCTGGCTAACTGCTGGCTCATGCTCAGGTTGTGTGTGTGTGTGTGTGAGAGCATGTGTGTGTGGTCAAGCTGTCAAAGTTAAATGATGTCCTGCCGTTATCAGTGTACAAGGCGAATCTATGGTGACACTGAGAAGATTTGTTATCTGCTAAATACCTGTCCATGCTTTTCCCCATATGGCCGTGCAACAGAAATTAACCATGAGGGTTATTGTCTGTGAGGGAGATGTATGAAAGATGACTTTTACATCAGACAAAGGTGAGTTGAGTTGTCTACATCAGTCTTCTCCCTGTCTTCCCACAATCTAAGTTTCTCCCCTTTGCCTTGATCATTCCTTTCTCTCAGTCTCTGTCCTGAACGCTACTGTTCTCTCCCATTCTCTACTCTCATCATTTGCGCCTCTCTCAGCTCCTGTCTTGTCTCATACTCTAATCTTTTCTCCTGTCCTCTCTCCTTTCATGCCATTTTGTCTTGTCCTCTCTTATACTTTCCAGTCTTGAAAATTAGACATTTTTGTCATAACTTGTTGGAAAGTTTTAGAATTTGTTTGATAAGAACTGTGTTGTTTTCTATGCCCACTATTTTCCAGACCATGGAGCCAACATGCATCAGGTGCCTTTGTCTTCGGGGACTGCCAGTCATATTGGGAGATGATCCTTCCGCCTTCTTCAAGACATGCTTCGTAAGTAAATGAATTTGATTTAAATGTTTCAGCTGCATTTTCTTTTTTCCATTTTAATTTTGAACCTTTAATTAAAATCATATGCTTTTTCGTGTTTCAAATATCTGTACTTCTATCTATCGGCTAAACAATCTCAATATCTGCATATTGGTTAATGGCATGACATAAACTGAAAAGACTATAAACATCCTTAAAAAATGGGCTCAATTAATGTTAAATATTTTACTTTGGCTGTACAATTAAAAAGGAAGCACTTGTGGCCAGGTTGTATTGTGCCTTGCTATTCCTTTAAGTGCCCATTTTAAAAACTAGAGCAGCCATACTGGGTAAAAGTGAGCTGGCACCCAAAATTCAGACTCTGAAAAATCAGCTTGTACTGTAAAACGGGGTTCCAAGTAGTTATGCTACAGTTCCAGATATCAGGTGCATTTTTATTTTTGCATTTCAACATGTCTGTGCACTGTTTGCACTTCATGCTGGATGGCATTGGCACAGATATAGTGAAAAGAGGTTGATTAATATCAAGATTCTATATTTATTCAGTCCTAGCATTAAGTACAGTAATCCCATGCTGTTAGTATTGTGAACGTAGGGTACGGTTGTTAAGAATTTTTGTAAATACCGGTAACTGTCATAATGAGATTTGTAAGGCAAGGCATTATTTTCCTTCCAATGTAATTTTGTTACACCATCCTTATCTGTTGTGTTCATGGAGATTAGAAGCCTTATCTAACAGCTGACATCTGCATTAAGGTAAAAGGTCAAACTTACCTTTTGAACACTGGGGTTGCTGATAATCTGCCTTTTGATGCTGTCCCAGAAAGAGACCTACCAGTTCTTTTTGATTTGTTGGAGCCAGAACAAAGCAGACAGTGTAATGCTGTGGTAAACAGAATGCAGGCCATGCAATCCAATGAGCTCCTTTTTTATTTTTTTTTTATTTTTTATTTTTTATAAATGAGTTGGAGACCACACCTGGGAATTCTCAGAAAACCTGCAGACAGAGAAGGCACAACAAATTCCAAAAGACGGTGATGACACCACCAACCAGCACTGAGCCAGAGTTACCACTAGGGTTTCAAGTTCCAGGTAATATAAGTGATATGCAGAAAACTGAAAACAGTCTTTGGTCTCTCTTTTCCAGAAAGCAAAGGAGAAGGCACCGGAAGCTGAGTTGGACATCATGAGTGATGACAATATCCTGCAAATCCTCTATCATCAAGAGTCAGCGTTGCAGCTAGTGGTTCCCCAAGCAGCTTGAAACACCATACTTGCCTTGGGGCACTCAGTTCCCTGGGCTGGCCACCTGGGCCCAGAAAACCACAGCTCACATTTAAAACCATTTCCACTGGCCTGGCCTGCGCAGACATGTTGCTCAGGTTTGTGAAAGTTATCCTCAGTGCCAAATAACATCTGCTAAAACACCCCCAGAGCTCCACGTCAAACACTACCCATTATTGGCACCCCATTTGAGCGCCTTGGGATGGACATCTTTGGTCCCGTAGAGAGACGCAAAGCAGGGAGCTGTTATATGCTGGTTATAACAGACTTTGCTACCAAGTATCAAGAAGTCTTTCCACTAAAATCCATCCATGCTCTCTGTTTGATACAGTTCTTTTCAAGGGTGGGCTTCCCTTGTGAAATATTAACTGATCAGGGAACTAACTTTGTCTACTCTGCTGAAACAGGTGTACCAGTTACTGGGTATCAGGAGCCTCAGGACTACACCATATGTTCCTGAAACGGATGAGCTAACAGAGCGCTTTAACCGGACCCTGAAACAGATGCTCCGGAAGTTGGTAAACAACACTGGTACAGACTGGGATCAATGGCTGCCATACCTCCTTTTTTGCAGGGAAGTACCCCAATCCTCCACTGGTTTCTCTCCTTTTGAACTTTAATATAGACATGAAGTTTGGGGGTCGTTGGCACTGTTGAGAGAGATCTGGGAGGGGGCAAGGGGAGGGTGGAATCTGTTAACGTTGTATCCTATGTCATCCAGATGAGAAAATGGGTGAGCTGGCCCAATCGCACGTGGCGGACGCCCAGCAGCAACAGAAGTCCTGGTACGGCAAGCCAGCCAGGGAGAGATTCTTCGTCCCTAGACAGAAAGTGCTGGTGCTGACAAACTGTTGGCTAAATGGCAAGGACTGTTCAAAATCCTGAAGAAACTTGGGTCTACCAGGTATCCACACCAAGGCACTCATGCTCCAGTAGGGTACTTCACATAAATCTCGTAAGAGTGGGTGCAGTGAGCTGGAAGAAAAACAGAAGTGATGCTAATAAGTGGATGAGCAATACTTGCCTCTCTAGTGACCTGGTAGACCATGATCTCAGTAACCAATCAGGCAGCCAACAGATTCAGGTGAGCTCTATCTGTAATTCAGATGTTTTCCAGGAGAATCCTGGGAGAACAAATATTGTTGAACAGGACATGAGCTAGTGGTGTAACCCAATGGTGCTTGTACCAAAGAAGGATGGAGGCATAAGGTTCTGCATTGATTTCAGGTACCTGAATTTAATTTCCCTCTTTGAGTCCTATCCAACACCAATAATATATGAACTGCTTGAAAGGCATAATACTTGACCAGAATAGATCTCTGCAAGGGTTATTGGCAGATTCCTCCCACCGATCAGTCACAGGAGCTGACAGCCTTCAGGACACCCTGCGGCCCTTTCCATTTCACAGTAATACCATTTGAGTTTCACAGTGCTCCAGCAACTTTCCAGAGACTCATTGACCAGGTAATTTGTTATTTCTCTGGTTTTGCTGCAGCATATCTAGATGACATTGTCAGTTACATTAACATGTGGGAGGAACACCTGCAAGCTGTCTTGGATCTCCTTCAATCTTCCGGGCTGACTGTCATCCTATTGAAGTACCTAGGCCACGTCATCAATGGGGTTCTACACCCTCAGGTCAACAAAACCCAGGCCATAGAGTCCTGTCCCCTGCCACAAACAAGCAGCTCTGATCTTTTTGGGCTATCAGGCTTCTATCACTGCTTCATACCAATTTCTCCAACAGGGCAGTGCTTCTCACAGACTTGACTAGATCCCAAAGTCCCAATCAGATCCAGTGGACAGAGGAGGCAGTGGCAGCTTTCAGTGATATCCAGCAATCACTAAGTAAGCAACCTCTTCTGTACAGCCCAAACTTTGACGAACATTTTCTTCTGCAAATTGATGCTTCCGACAGGGCTTTGGGAGCTGTGTTACTTCAGGATGATCGGCATCCAGTCGCCTACATCAGCTGGAAACTGTTCCCCAGAAAGGTTCAATATTTGACGGTGGAGAAGGAGGCACTGGCTATCAAGTCGGCCCTTGATTCCTTCCGGTCCTACCTTGTTGCTCAAGAGTTCACCTTGGAGACAGATCACAAGGCCTGTTTGGTTTGTAAACTTTGTTTTCTATTTTTGGGGTAAAATAAAACCTACCTTTTCTTTAAACTTACTACTGTGCCTTACCGCTTGGTCCCTAACAGTCCCCCTCAAGAGAATCCTTCTCACCAGGGTAAGGGTTTTTATAAGACACACAAGTGAAGGCCTGTGTCTGGCCATGAAATGTTTGTCTGATTTCACCTATGGCTTTGATGTCACCAGTTGTAATAATCCCAATGGATTTCATTACCTACATAAAGATATGGGTTCTTCTTTATTAGGCTTTGGTAGAGAAACCATCCAGTGCTGACAAGAAGACGTACCACCATCTCCTCACACAGAAATACGAGGGAAAATACATACACCCATTTTTCTGCCGTACGTGCGTTTGATAAGTGAGGGCCAATATGTGTTATGTTTTTGTCAACAGGGATATACAATGTGTTTCTACTCATGTAAAGGATGGGTTTTTCCACATTTCAAACTTTGCCTTATTGTTGACCAAATGAAACATTAATTTTTCTTTTTGTCATCACAGCCATAAAAAAAAAATGGATGTAGGATCTTTGATAAGAGGTTAGTCGAGACCCTCTTCTGTTAGGGTTATTTTTTTGATAATCAGAACTTTAATCCCACCTCTCCACACACTCAGCTCCAGTCTCAAATCAAGAGACTTCTGCTCGACCAATGATTACCACATCAAGGGCTGCAGTACAAGGATGTTCAGTCTGGGCCATGAAAACACTTGGTGAGTTATTGTTTATAAAAATAATTTTCGCTGGTGTATCCATGAATTAAACTGCATTGGAAGATATCCTTGCTGCCTTGTCCATCTTGTACGTTTTTCTGACTGCATTTTAAAACGGTTTTGGTTGCAATTACATTTACTGTCAGATATTCCCTCTGAACACCTTTGTGGCCAAACTGTACACACAAAATCTGTAATATTTGCATTTTGCTGTTTTTTCTGCTTTAGATTTCTGGCCTTTTCCTTCAACAGAGGGAAAGATCCCTGGCCCCCGGTCTCCGGGATGTGTGAGAGACAGGGCGGCTGCGGGAGAACTCTTGCGCAAAAAAAGGCTCTCTGGTCAGATAAATAATACAAAATGAATGAGTAACTTAAGGTTATTGTAATATTCTTCCATAACGTCAGAATTTGCATCATCATTATTATCACTACCAGCAACAACAAATTTGCAGTATTATAATGCCATTGGAGACAGCAGGGTGTGTCACAAACCCTCCCATAGAAAAACCTTAATTCAGAGAGCTGGGGCTCTAATTTACTATGCACGCATATGAAGAAGTACAGGGCCCGCGCTTCACATATTTTTTTTTTAAAAAGTGCTCAAGCCTTGTGATAATGTTGCAGATGAGCACAAATAACAGTTGCACCTTCTGTTGCACTAACAATAGATGTATGGACCACCTGTCTCTGTGAGCAAGGTGGGTTTGACAGAGCTCGCCATTTTTAGCGTTGGCCTCAATGCTAACAGGTGTATTGAAAAAGGGCTAGTCCTGTGCAATTAGCGTTAACCACGATGCTAACAAGATACATGTAAAATGCTAATCAGTTAGCTTTTGTGTTCTGCAAAAGTTTGACACCATGAAGGGTGAAAGTAGCTTAGCCACAGTATGTAAAGAGTAGTTTAATGCAAGTTACGATTAAAGTTTTTCCTCTTTTGTTAATTTCATTCTCTTTTGTGGAGTCTCTCACACAGAACTTCAGTGTTTCATAGTACAGTAAACTGTCCTATATTGTCTTATCAATAAAAAGCTCAACAGTAAATTGATGAAGAAAATCTTTAACCTTTTTTTTTTTTGTAGTACAACAGAGCTAATGGAAAATTGTGAAATTAATTGGTGTTAAATGCGAAGTGCTTAAATTGAGATGAAGCCTGTGTTGATGCTGACGTGCATGTTTATCTTTATAGGGGTGGTGTGACCTGGCTGTAGGTCAGGTTTTGGTAAAAGGCAGAATTCGGGCTCATCCAGAAGACCATCCACCATAGAACTGTGAGCAGCTAACTGTATAGTGAGCCCAACCTTCGAGACCTTAAGTGGGATTAAGAAGACTTTTTCTTCTAAGGAATTACTTCTTTCACTACTTCATAGAGCAGAAGCACAGATTAAACAGAAACACACACCTGGATTGAGCCCCAATGAAAAAGACTGGGATTAGACACTTCAAATGTTTGTTTTATTTCATGTGCATGCTTTAAATTGTTAATTGTATATTATAATCTTGACCTGCAATATTTGTGTTTCTTGCATACAAAGTTTGAAAATGTATTCCTATGTGCATCTCTTTACTGGTATTCAGACCTTGGGCTCGAGGAGTCCTAGTCTTCTGATGTTTGTCCACGTTCAACACTTTATTTACAGTAACATAGGTTTAAAAACAACTGCTTTTTCCCTGAATTTGATCAGATATGTTGGTAGCTATGACACACCAAATGTTTTCATAATGTTGTTAAAGATAATACTTGTATTTGTAGTAGCATTTTTTTTTTTTTTCCACAAACTGTTGGAGTGGAAGTTCAATAGACCTCCTTTTTGATTACTTCAAAGTTGGACCCTGTTCCCACTGAGCTGTTAATAAGTGCATAATAAAGTATTTATTGACCTTTATAAGGCATTAATATGAACCTAATAAAGTCTTATTAATGTCAATAAACATCTTATGAACATTGATAAGTGATCTATAAACAAGTTTCTTTGTGTTAATGAATATCTTGCAAGCCAATTATAAATTAATTTATAGTTTAATTAACACTCATGAAGTCTTATTAATGTTAATAAACATCTTATTAATGTTTATGACGGTATATAAAGTGTCAGTACATTTCTAGAGCTTATAAGTGTCAATAAGACATAATAAATGCGTTAATTATGCCTATATTAACACTTATATAGTCTTATTTGTGTTAATAAGAATCCAATAAGGTCTATAAAGTGACTTATTACCTGTTATTAATGCTTATTACAAGCACCTTAATATAAAGTGTTACCCTACATTAACACTCAATTAAGGTCTCATCCTGACCAAACCTCAGCTTACTGGTTGTCCCACATCCCAGGTATGGACTTGCCATCCCATTCTACATGCTGACATGCTGCATGGCGCCAGGACGGATACCACAGCCCAGTTGAGTAGGCAGGGAGACAAGAGATCTCAGCATTTCAAGCGGCTGAGCAGAACCCGAGCCCTGGAATCTAGTGGAGCCTTGCACCGGGAAGAGCGACAACAGATCGATGGCTGTGATTAATTAACTTCTAATGAGTTCATCTGAGCGTTAAGAGACCCAGAAAGTTGGACACGTCCCATCGTCTATCTCTCTCTGACCTATACCATCTCCCTCCCTCCCTTCCCCATCCTCTCCTGCAGCTATCGATCTAATTTGAAGGAAAATGAAGATTATCCCTTTCTTTTTTAGTTGCTATTTCACTCTTCACCCTTCGGGATCTTTTTTTATTGAGCGGTTTAATAATAAGTCTTCAAATTATAAGCAGTACAATAACCTGAATTGGATTATTGGTTTCCGATTCTGAGTCGAAAGTTGTCTTGGGTCACAGCACAGTGCAGGTACCTCATTGTTAACCATTCCTTTTATTGTGCATCAATAACACAGCACAGTGAAAATCAAACACTATTGAGCTGACCTGATTTCCTGTAGATACTAAAGCTAGAGTGGCATAAGTCGTGCTGAAGTCGGCATGGCGATGGCAGAGACACAGGTTCCCACATGTGATTACCCTGGCAGTCATTATGATCCTGGCGAGAGTGAGAGTGAAAGCTGGGAGTGCAGGAGCAATGGAGATGAATGGTCCTGTGAATAGGGAAGTGGATTGGGGAGCCAAGGCTCCCCGTGTAGCTTGGTCTGCCATTTTCTTTCTCCATTTCTCAGCACTGAGGGTCGGGCTCAGAGTTATTTGTCTCACAGTGAAATTAGTAATCGTGCCACCATCCATCATTGGCTGACCTGTTATTGATCGCCAGTGCACCTTCTCTTTTCAACTAAATTATATTACCAAAAAAAAAAGAATAGCAAATGTCTGCACACTCTTGAGTGGCCCACACTTTTCCCTGCCTCAGCAAAAGACTGAGACTGAAAAAAAGCAGACTTTTCTTGTGTTACATTACTGAGACATGTCAGGCAATTTTATTCAAAGAGGTTGGAGTTGTTGTTTTGTAGGTGAGAGTGGCACAGGATTAAACCACCATAGACTTTGAAGCGGGGGAATTTCAGCAAGCACAGCTTGTTATACAACATTGACATCTCAGTGACAAATGTATGCTGTTACCTTGTCCTGAACAATACACAGGATGGAACATGCTGATATAGGCATCGACTTGTTAATGATTTAGAGGTGAGCTCTACATGCCCTCTTCACAAGAAAGATTTTGCACAACCCTCTGTATCTAAATATAAACTTTCAATTCCAACTATCAAAATGTGCTGCAGTGATTCAAAATCAGGTCAAGAGCAGATTTTTTTTTTGTCTAGACTTTTTCCATTACACAGTCGATAACAAAGAGAGACACTGCGCTCACAATTAGCCAGTCATTGATCAACGATGCCCCACGACTACCAGCACACAGTACACAGAGGTCACTTGTCACCACATATTCAATTGTGTACAATGGCATGACTACAATGGGATTTGCTGCTGTGAGATAGATTATGAGCTTAGTGACTTGCAGTCGGTGCATGATACACATGCTGACATGATAGAGACAGAGCAATTGAGGTTGGTGTGTGTGGGAGAGAGCTACACACTTGCTCAGAGCACAGAGAGGGGACATGCACAATGACATAGTAACAGCATTAATTACAATACAGTTGTGATTTATGTTAAAGAAATGGATTATGGGAACATATTGGTAATAGCTGTTTGCAGCTTTAAAAACCTGCAAAGAGGCAGATTAGAGAAACTGAGATTACTGCCTGGGAAAAAGGAATGGAAGGGGTTAAATCCACACTTGGCATGACATGTAACCTCTGCGTTGACTTTGTGTGTGTGCATGAGTGTTGATGTGTGCAAAGTGACAGGATGTGATGGTAAGGTTAATGTTCTAAATCCCTCAGAAGCAGATCAACACCAAAGTGAAGAGCTGAGGTACACGGTCCTCCACCCACAGTCCACTGTTTCACATCTGACCAACAGACTTCACTCACATTTCCACATTTTCAAATCCCTAATCCCTAACCCCCAAAAGTGGGACACTTAAGCAGAATTCTCCACCATATAATCACAGTACAGCAAACTCTAATCCCACAGGCTCCATGTTCTTTCAAGTGTACCGCACATGTTGTGTAAAGCTGATGTTTGTCGTACAGCACAACTCATAAACCCTGATGAAAAGATTCCTCCTCTGCCAGTTTTTTCTGTCTTTTTTTTTTCTCCAGCCCTCTGACAGTCTGCTCTCAAAGAGACAAATGAACTCCCTCCCTATCCTCCCTCTATATCCTTATCTCCATCTTTCATTCCTCCTCACCTTCCAAAACCCCATATCCCCGCGGATTCTTTCACACATTAGATAGCCTCTCAGTCATCCAGTGTTGTGTCTTCTTCAAATGTCTTTGCGCACAGGACTTTGAACCGAGGATGCCCCAGGCACCCAGCAGAGACCTGAGAGGGCCTGCGGTCTGGCCTCCAATCTATCATATCTCGCCTGCAGCCATGATGAGACACACTCCCTCCATCCAGCACACCAACACACATCACAAGTATTGACCCCCCTCAACAGGCCATTGAAGCCTGCTCATCTCAGATTGCTCACAGATTGAGTTTATGTGAAAAGAGATAATATGACACCACTTCAAAACGTGGGGCTTGGCCACATGGCAAATCTGAGGCAGTATTTATCAATGCTGGAACTCCAACATGATGCTGCCGTAACTTCTAAGGCAAGTTTTTGAAGTTTGAAGAATCAAAGGTAGTGAGTGGACACAACAGGAAACACATGTTTAGTTATGTATTCGATTAATTGTGTTTTTCCAGAACAAGGATTGAAAGGATTGGCTTTTTTAGGGTTTTTGTCATGTGCTCAACACGAGAGAGTTTCTTCTTGCCACTGTTGCAAATGGTGGATTTATGATGGGTTGCTCTAAATAATATGACACAAAAGAAAGTGCTGTCTAACCCTGCAATTTCCTAGAGTTTTGTTGGGATTTGGTGCTTTATAAATAGAAATTAATTCAGTGATTGATTCAAATTGAGCATTGCCGAATACAAAGTGTCCCCCGTCCCCCTCCCCCTCCCCCTCCCCCACCTGAATACCAGCACAATACAAGATATACATTATTTTGGCACAGTTGTTGTTGGTATCACAACAGGATAATTTGACTGACACCAGTTGAATTTTTTGGGGGCTCTGCAACATTGATAACAGATAAATGATTTTACTGGAAAACTTGTTTATACTATATTGTAGACCTTATTGTAGTCCCATACAGATTCTGATATACATATAGGAATCAGTATTCTGATACAATGTACTGCTGTCACTGCTGTTGAAAACAAAATAACTGCATTATAACTGTGAACATAATTCAAAAGTGAATTAATTAAAGATGCATTATGCATCACCTGTTTTCTGGACATCATTTTGACCTTCCTTGCTGACATCTTCTTTTGAACCTGTAGTTGTTACTGAAGGGTTTTTTTTTTTTTTCCTTCGAAGCTCTTTCTTTCTTTTTTTGGTACATACACTTGTACAAAGTTAAACTTGCTTCATTTTCTCATCAGAGAGTCAGCAATATAAATAGAAACATGTTACATTGTCTTTGGAGAAAAAAGGATGATACTCTTACCGGGGTACCTTAAATAATGCCCCTCACTTGAGACCATCAGTCAGCATGATTTGTTCTGAGTAATTACAGGCAGGGAAGTGACCATTGGACTTACTAGAGAAAGAAAAGTCACAATATACCTGAGGCAAAAAACTATGAAAATATAAACTAGGCCATTAGGTAATGTTGGGGAGAGTTATTGATCTTGCTTCAAATACATACTCTTAAATGTTAAAAACCAAATATAGCACAGCCAGGGAAAAAAAAGCCTTTTGGGAGTTGAATCATTTCTTTTCTAAACCTTGCTGTTGGCAAGAACCCATCTTCCTCTCAGCAATGCCATAATTGACCACTTTCCTTTCAACTGTATTAAAATCTCTTTTTTTCATGGCCTGAAAACACATCTCTCTGAACAGACACCATCCTTCCCTTTTCCTTCCTTGAAAGTAGATGTCTTATAAATTAGTATCTCCACGTGTGATTTATTGAGCCTGGGGAGACTTCAGCTGAGGTGAAATGTAACAACTGGACAGTGATGGCCTTATTTAGCTCTGAGATTAAAATGCATAAAAAAAGAAGACAATGTTCTCTAGGTAAGAAAGCTCTTTCATGTCAAGTTGTATTCTCTGCAATCCAAGACATCAAACTTTTTCCATTCAAAGCCGATCCCTGATACTGTGAGATAAAAGTGTAATTTCCAATGTATTTAGGTGTAAAAGTGTCACCTTGACATGTTCTGCCCCAATCTATCATTTGTTAATTACCACAACGTACCAAATGTATGCCTGTGAAGGTTGGCCTGTCCTCATCACAGAATCCCACAACAGTGCACCACTCTACTGTTCATCCATTCTGGAGGTAGTTCTTGGTGTTTGAACATAAACTGCCCGTAAACCTTCCTGACAGGAGAATGAAGACATATTTCCCTCGTCTCTCCATGTATCCCTGGTGATTGTCTGGGAGGATGAGAACATCATCAATAACGTAACGTTAAAAAGCCGGTGGCTGTCGCAACGGCTACACAAACCTCCTTTTGACACCTCCACGGGACGCAAGGAAATTAAATCGAATAAAAAGGAATCACTTTGCCCCTGATGTTGGTGCACTCTCACACACATCATTTTTATTTGAATATCTATGCAGTTCTTGTTCAACTCTGACTGCTTCTTTCTGACTGTTTGTTGTTAGAGAAAAAAACAGAAATAGGGAAATTCCCCCCAATTTCTGAATTGGTCAACACAAGAGGAGCATCCGACCATCTTTTTCTTGCCTCCATATGTGGCCAAGCGTATGTTTACCTTTTGAAGGCATCCTCCAAGTCAATGCTGGCGAATTACGAAGAAAGAGAGAGGCAGCAATTGAGGCTCAAAACCATTAATTTCCCTGGAGAAAGTGTGCACTCTGCTTGGAGGGCCGGAGTGACCTTTTGCTGACAAGACTGGAGGGGTAGAGACAGGCACAGTGGACAAATGAGATATTAGAATACAGCAGCCAGAGAGAGGCTGGAGGAGAATACAGACGGATGGGGGTGGATATAACCATTGCAAGAAATCCTGGAAGAATTAAAATTAGCACTTTAGGATCTTGTCTGTGTTTTTACTATATCAAGTTCAAACATTTATTCATAATATGTTGATTTTTGATTGCATCAAAACTACCCATGCTGTGTTTTGGTTCATGTAGAAAGATGAACCCTGAATAAACATTAGCCAGCGGGAAATTTGCCTGAGCTTCTCTGACACTTGAAGAAATTGGTTGAGAACAAAGATATTTCTGTAAAGTATCTCTCAACACAAATCAAATCAAAATCCAAAGCAAGTTTTTTTGTTTTTTTCGCACCCTCACGCATATCATATGTCAATCAACGAGTCACCGAGGGTGTGCTGACTGTTTTGTAGCTTTGAACTGTCCAATTCAAAATAGCTGCAGATTGAGCAAGTGCTTGCATTTTCTTGTCACGCTGGATTTTTCCATTGCTGAGAACAAGATTTTTTCTGAAAACTCACTTAACAATCTATCCAGCACTACTGACGGCTTGTCACTCAGCATAATGGAGCTGTAGTGCAGTTCCAGTTGTCATCCTAAAAACTGAACTAATCAGCGTTAATGACACTGTAATTGCATGTATTTTTCAAATACTGCATTTTAGCTTTTCTATGAAAAAGGGAATTTATGTCCAAGTTTCCTGTCTGTAGGTGAGACACACACTAGCTGTCTAGTGCTCCCTGAGAGACTATGCTTTTCTTACCACAGTCTTGTTCAGTGTTGGTTGAAACTCTGGCTCTTTAGTCACCCTAACAGTATGTGGAGAGTTGGGCTTGTTTTTATATATACACATGTTTGTAGAGATAAAACAGAAAGTACAGAAGAGACAAAAAGAACCCAAGTGGGTATACAAAGCTACTTACCTCAAAATAAACACAGACACAAAAGTTTAAAAAGAAGAACACAGGAATAAATTCAGATCGGGCTTAGTCTGATTATATGGCTCAATTTAGAATAATGATAAAAGTGAAGACGGTTGAGACATTTTGATGGTCAAGGACACCCTGAACAGACTTCAGGGTTGTTGCAAGTCTTTTCAGTTTCTTCATGTGAAGCTGTCTTGTGAAATGTATGTGTATTGTTTGCTTTGAGACTGTACTCACCTTGCAGGGATGAAGCTGAGAAAAGTAATAAAAGAAAGAGTCAGGGAGGCATTGAGAAAGTTATAACTGACCTGTAAGTGTACTGGCTCTGGAGCCTGCTCTCAAAGCCTTCGAAGCACTGTTGAAAAAGTGTGATTACACTTTGACATTTGGACACGGAGTCCTATACCCTTGGACTCTGTGAAGGGAAATTCAGGTTTTATATTTGCCATCATTCCTGCTTGAAATAATAATAACATAACAGAGGTTCAACTGGGACCATTAAGCACCACTGATATGCACGCTATTACCTTTTTATTTTACTGCAGGGTTTTTATGCACATTGCTGCTAACTGGGTGAAAGGTTTTACACACCCACAAAAAAAGGGGAATTGTTTCTCAAATCCCATTTAACGCTATTTTAGATAACATGTCATTTAACCCCAAACCCTAAAACTGTGGACATTGTTTTGAGACTGAATGTGCTCCTTGGCGTCCTTTAAAAAGTTTGCATCCAGTTATTTTCTCTGCAGAGTAGGATCAGCCCAAGTGCTTGGGTTGCTCTTACCCATCACTCACATGCTCCTCAACAGTAGCCATTCCAGAGTTTGAAAGCTTTTCTCTTGATGTTGCTGATTTTGGCTCTTACAACTAGAAACCATATCATACATTTTATATGAGCAGAAAGATCTGTCATTAATTCTGGTTTATATCAACATAGTGTTTATTTTTTATTCATAGTCAAGTTTGTCATAAAAGAAAGACAAGTATCATCATTTCCTGTGAATATCAGTTGTTGGGCTGACATGAAGCTGTTTTCATGTGCATTCTCCCAGTTGGAATCCCATTTTTCCAGTTATTCTGACACCAAATAAAATCATGGTTATGTGGGTTTGACCTGAAATAAAGTGGTCAATCAAGACATTTATTAAAAAAATATGATAGTTGATCTAATGGCATTCAATTCAAAAGACCTTGAAATATTCACTCAAAGTCACAAATGTCAACCACCTAAACTTGTGTGAGAAAATAGAAGGGTATTCTTGGGTATGACCTTAATGATCTTAGGGAAATTTAATTGGTTTTAACACTTCTATTAAAATAAAATAATGTTAATTTGACTAGACTGCTGTGTTTGAAAGGTTTGTAAGCCAAAACCTTAGAAGCCACTTGTAAATTTGACATCATGTCAACATGGTATTTCATGACATTTTTTCCTCTGATTTTTTTGCACAAATCTGTACATTTTAGCAAATACTGTAGAGTAAAACCTTTTCATAATGTAAGAATACCCCGAAAGAAAATTAGAAATTTACAGAAATTTTGACAATTTAAATCGATTAGAAAAAAACAATACAATATTAATTTTATTACAACAGAGGAAGCGAGTGAAGATTTGCAGTGGTGAACGTACCATCCTGTTGCAAAGCGGGGTCTGTAGAAGTGAGCTAAACACAGAACAAACAATACAAAAAAGTGTGCAGAGATTACAAAAAGACTTTGAACCACACAAATATGACAGTCAACATGATGATACATGTTTTACTTTGCGAAACTGGAGAAACTTAAAACGTAAAAATAAAGTATGCTTGGAAGCAAATTTGAAAACCACCCTAGCCCAAAGAAGTGCAAAAGCCACAGAGACTATGATGTGAATTGGTGTTTTAAGGATTTGGGATGTTGATTATATATCAATTCACTTGTGATGGATTCACTTAGGTATTTAATACACCACATGCTAAAATGCAAGCTGAAGCACATGCATCTCCCACCCTTTTTCACGCTGTATGTGCTGTATGTATAGTGCTAAAGTTTGAATTGGCATCCCGAGACATCAAACAACCTTTAAATGCTGATGGTGTTCTATAACCAATAAAGCCTCTATAGTAACATTAGCAGTGTACAGGATGCTGATACTGTCCTTTTAAGACATCAAATCAGAGAACTGAAGAAGACTGATCAGACAAAGAACAAGCATCACAAGGCATCTTTTTCAAGCGCACATTAGAGAGTTTGGATGGACTGAAAACAAACCAGCCTTCAGCCAACCTGCATTAATTATAACTGTGAGGATGTGAAGATCAGTGCAGTAATCTCATATTATACATCCCCTACCCACACAGAGACAAAATCAACAGCAAACCCAGCAGTGACTAATGACTAACACCCACTGGCTTGGTCTAAATTACATAGTAGTCACTTCAGTTCAGAGGATATGGTGCACTAATGCACATTGATGTGCTGTGCACTGAAAACATACATGACAAATATCTGTGAGGGCACTAAGGCCACAGTGTCTTAGTTTATACAAATCAATAAAAAAATTGGAAAATTAAGGGAAATGTATATTTTTGGTCAAACAGTCATAGAAGCTAGCAGTTTTCTCATAATGTTTTTTTTTTTTATCATAACATTGATCTGGGTTGACAGACTTTTGTTTTTGTTCACAGCAACGTGAATGTTTCCCCCCAAAACAGTCGCTGAGAGCCTTTTATGGTTCATTGTCCAGTTCAAGGACGCTTCAGTATGAAACTGGAGGGAGCCACTGATCTAACCACTGAAACATAGTATCCAACATGATCGACACTACGCTACATTCACTTATTCCAGGGGCTTCCAACGTCTGAGAATGTGAGGCTCCCTGTAAGAACATCAAACCAGCAAATCTGTGTTATGTTGCTGTTTGCCCAGATTTAAGTAAATGACATGACATTTTTGACAATGAGTCACACTTTGAAAACCTCTGCTTTAAGTTAACCACAAATATTACTTAATATTGACAATGTATGAACAACAGAGTAGTTCAGGACTGTCTTCATGATTTTTTCATGGTGACGTTAACACCGTGTTAGAACATCGACAATTGTGTGCTTGGAATGAAAGGTCTTGGTTTGGTCCACAGTTTGGTCCACAGACCTGTAAACTACATCTGTGGTGAAATGAAAAATACATTATTGTGGCTTGCAATTAAACATTTAGAAACCTTAACTCTACAAGCCACACTTGTTTTTAAAGTTTAGTCTTAATCATCACTTAAGAGCACTAGAGCCAGGCCCACACCTGCTCCAGTGGAGCTCCATAGTGGCCAGCAGATGTGTTTACTATGGGTATCATACAGGTGGATGTGTGTGTAATTGAGCCTGACAAAGCGGTAACTGCAAAATAGCACCTGGCTTCTAGCAAGGCTGCCCTTAACAAATAAGAGCTTAAAAGGTTTTTTTTTTTCAAATAGCTTTTGAGTTTGTGTTAGTAAAATAACCGCCATTCCAAAAATACCCATGGCAACATAGAGACACCCATTTGAGACCCTGAATTTAGTGCATGATTCCTCTCCATTGACAGTCATCTGAAAAACATCCCCAAATCTGACATCCCCAAGACTTAACAATGTCTCTCTTTCCTGATCTCTGTTTTTTCATCATTTAGTTGATTTAGTGTTTTCTTGTTGAAAACCAACATTGCAAATTGTAGAGTGAACAAACTGGAACTTTACTTTGAAACAATAAAACAAACCTAAATAATGTTTCTCAATCATTCCAAAGAGACTTTAGATTTTAGACTTTAATATCCCCAAGAGCACCGTTAATGTCCCACCAAAGAACATTCATACACATACAAAACAACCTGTTATTATTTTTATGCTTCTAACAATGATATTATTTAACAGCTAACTCTTCAGAGCCTTAAACTGCCAATGAATGACCAGAAAATCACACCAAGGTATCCATTCAGATTCATAGAGGAATTTAATTGGATATTTCAGTTTTTCATCAGCATTAAAATATTTTCTATATTTGACTATAGTGACCTATTCTTTTCATTGATTCTTGCATGTTACACTCTGTTTTCTCTTTCAGTTACAAATGGTTCTTTCAGAGAACGTGTTCTCTAACAGCCTCCCTGGTTAAGTTCTATGATTAAACACTCTCGCACATGTGCATACAAAAGCATGTAGTATGTATGAAATTCTTCCAAGAAAGCAATAATATTACACCACCTGGGTCAGGAAGGAGCCTTTAATTGGGTCTGAGTGTATTGACCATCCGCTGCGTTATGGGCGGTCAGTACAGCGGGGGTAGCGGCCAAAGGCGAGAGAGCTGGACCTCCTGCCTACATCCTCCGCTTCATGTTTCTACCCTGAGGTCGTGGGTGTGTCTGTCTTTCATGAGCAAAATGTTCAGACAGGAGTTCAATTAGTTTCCTTCCTTGTTGAGTAAGCCCACATGTGACACCCTGCATGTTAAGTTCTGTGAGCTTCAGCATTTACTACCAGCGCAACCTACAGCAAGGGGGAACAAACTATTGAGATATTCATGTTACTTTAAGTCCTGCTATAATGATAGATACAGTCAACATAATAAATGTGTTGCACTAATGTATTCCTGCATCTTGTGCTGTAAGATTTCATCGTTTTCTTAATTTAGGTAGAACTGTAATTTGTCAAGAATATTAATGAGCAACATATTGTAATCCATCGTTGGTGTCTGGTTGAAGTTTTGTAACTTTTTTTTTTTATACATTTGCATTATTGAAGTTTAGATTAAGTTAAAATGTGCCAGTTAATGTGCACAAATCCTAACCAACAAGCTGTTGCATTATTCTGTCTGGATGTATAACATTTAAAGGAATATAATACACAATTAATAATGTTTTCTGTTACAAGTTGTATGAAAAAATACAAGATAATATACTGATATCTGTGATTTTTCTCAGGTTTTTTTTTTTTTTTACATTCTTTGGTCTCTGATGTACAAATTGCATTAGTTGTAAAGCTAACACTGATGTTACAGGCCATACAAACTGGATGGACATTTTCCTTTAATGTACGTTTAAATAGAATATTTATAAAATACATTTTATTAGACGGTTCCTGTTGGTTGTCATTCTGACACGTGTTTTAAATCAGTAAATAAGCTTTATTCATATTTTCACTTTTCACGAATACATATCACTTAACATTAAAACAAGCACACAATATAACAAAATAAAATAGCAAAGAACAATTAAAAGTGCAATCATAGCAACAACAAAAACATGTGATATATAGAAAGCAAATCTAACTGAGAAATAAAGCAAATTAAATAAGACAACAGAAGCAGTAACTCAAGTGGAGCTATAATGTAAACAAGTTAACCAAATGCTTGTCTGAATAAAAATAGTTCTCAGTCGCTTCATTAAGGTATTACAAGAATTTGAGGACCACAAAGGGAAGGGGAGAGCATTCCAGAGACTGGGAGCAACTGCTTGATAAGCATGTTCACCTCGTGTTTTAAAGCAGGTTTGGGGAACAGCCAATAGATGTGGGTCAGAAAACCCCTGTGGTTGGTAGAGTAAGGGTGGAGGACAATGTACTGGTATGTTAGGGCTCTGAAAGTCAGTAAATGATTCTTAAATGGATGCAAAACTTACCTCTGTTAAATACCACTGAATATGTATTCACAAATTTGCATTCATGAATTCAATTTCATCCAAGTTAAAAAGCACAAGGTGTAAGAAACTGTAATTGCTAATGCTGTAGTTATTAAATGCTATCAAAGGAAAATGATTGACAAAGAATGTACATTCTTTACGTTACATTTTCCAACGTTAGGAAGATTCAAGCTGACAGTGGCATACCTGGGAAAAATCTATGCATTTGTTAACATGCTTCTTCCTTTGATGTCGTGGAAATGTTGTTTACTAGCCTTAACAACTAGATGGAAATTCTCCTCATTGCATTCAAAGATGATGTGAGTCGCCATTATGCATAGGATCAAACATACACACACACACACACACACACACACACACACACACACACACACACACGCACACACAGACCCATTGCCTACATGAAAATAGAGTAAACACATTATTTTACATAAAAGATGTTTGCAATTAAGGGATCTGCCACGTGAAACTGTACCAAAACATGTCTCATATTAAAAGACTTACCATGACATAATTTGACCGGTCAACATGCTACTGCGTTTCATCTAAAGCATTTTAGTATTATGTCACTAACGGGCTCATCTCACTGTACACATCTTTATTCTGCTGGTGTGAATCATGCCTAAAATAACCTGTTTCATTATCACAGTGTAATTGCAGTCAACAACATTGCAAGATTAATCAAAGTGTTTTTTTTCCCCCAAAGCGGAATTGCCTCTCTCTCACTTAAAGGAGCACATCCAATCATGACATCACAGGCACATCACAACAAATTAGACGGGGCAGTTTCCATCTAATGATGTTTATCACTTGATGTGTAGATGTGGGGCCTTAATCACATTTCCTTCACTCGGTGTGAAACTAAGTGTTTATCCTTGAGCTAGGCTAACACATTTGTGTCTGCTGATGCTGTAAGTGCCTCATGACTGGAAAGTTATCTACAGGACGTTCAATTGCATCCTGACAAGTAGGGCGGTGTCAAACTCCACGAAAATGCCTTTTCTGCTGTAAGCCAATTGAGGGCTTTTGACAAAAACACTTCTTTCATTATTCATCATAAAGCGTGTCAGCCTTGTCAAGTAGGGATGCTCTCACCCTGATCTAAGTGCTGTTAAACACAACAACACCGTAAATATGTGTCAGAAACACAGACACTGGCTCTGGGTGCAGTCACTAACTCAGCCAAGGATTTAATCCTGTGAAGAAGGCCTGCCGAGCTAACGGTAATTAAACTCTGCATTTCCATTGATCTCCTTCCTACAGTACATCTCTCCTGCCTTCCTCATTCCTATTCTCATCCTAAGGATGGCTCCTGAATAAATGATGCAGATTTCCAAATGTGGGTGTGTTAATTGGCCTGTCTTTATGAGCCCAAAGGGTTCCTGCTGACCTTTTGCAGAGAGAATGCGTAGCCTGGGGCCAGGTGCCTGCAGAGAGACAAAGTGGGAGATGTTAGCCATGAGATTGTGTGAATGCAGCTTCCAAGAGCTAATCATGGCTCTTAAGCGTATCATGCCAGGTCTAATACCAATTTACCTGTGATCACTCTTTGTTCAGCCCATGACTGATTGATGGCCGTACTGTATTTATTTGAACCTGGAGTTTTCAATTAATTTCAATCGAGCCATAAAAACAACAAACATTAACAAATGACATGACCTTCCAAGCATGCAGTTCAACGCACTGTTGAACTGCATGGAACCCATTAACAAAGAGGCTGAAACATTCCACATAAAGCCTGTGGACCACCAGGGAGCATCTCAGCAGAGGTTTAATTATGCTAAAAAAAAATGCTCATAAATAGATCCCACCTACTGCTTTTTTTCCCCTTTAACTAGTAAAACCAACAGTAAAAAGCTTTGAAGTGAACCAGTCAAGAAGCCTCAACTCAACCTCTTGGCTGTCTGGTCTTGTCTGTTACAAGACTCATTGACGCCATTAGTGACTATATTTGGACCAGTGTGGGTGTGAAATGGTTGATATTTAGCTAAACGCTAAGCTGCTTTCCATTTGCTAGCAGAAGGATGGCTTAAAAAAGGATGCAAGCTACCAACGATATTTACAGCCAACTTCTGAGATTCTCTAGAACTGTTGAATAACTGACATATATTGTGTTTCAAGCTGTGGCAGTGACATGTCACAGGTAGTCACCCTAACGCATACCAATCTTCATTGTCTTTAATATTCTAAATGGGACAATACTTTATTAAATGAACCGGTTAATTATCATCTAGTTTCATAAAATTGACTGCTTTTTGCAATTACAGCAGGGGCCCTCTGCTGGCCACTACAGAGAATGCAGGTTATTGGCTTCACTTTTGAAACCAAGTTTAAAAAACTGCGCTGAGTGAGGTGTATTCTTGGGTTAGGCTGCCTTGGCTAGAATTCTGTATACCAATTTCCATTTTGTCAAAAGAACATTAGTCAAGATGCTACTAAAAAATGCAAACAGAGCCACAAATATGCACACTAATGGTTCATCTTGGTGGGGTGTCTAGCTCTGAAGACGTCTAAGCCCAAGACTCAAATCTGTGACTTCAGGACAACTGATGTATGTCACAGGGTGAGATGTGAGCCATCAATCTCTTATACATTTATCAGGGATGTTTTGGACAAGAAAAGGTGGGAATATACATCTAGCTGACCCTTGAATTTTTTGTCCATATATCAGTGTTTCCTCCACTGAAGTGGCACAGTCCATGCAGCTGCCTATATAAGGTCCCCCGGGGCCTGTTATGAGTAATGTAATGGATTTCAACCCATTGTTCATTAATTTTCTGAGCTACGTGTATAAGTGCCTTTTGTTCAGATGACTGAATGCCATGTTCTTCTTGAGAGATCATGTTAGCATGAATAGGGACTCATTAGTTCACTTTAAGTGGATCATTCATTGTTTTAAATGCAAATGTTGGCAGCCACATGTCTTATTGGATGGATGCCTATGCCCAATGGGAAAGAGGTTTGCTCTGCATTTTGTGAAATGCAAACTAGATGTTACATTTGAGGAAAAAAGTAGAGGACCCAAGTGCAGAAAAGCAAACTATTTATTTTAAACAAAAAGGTGAATGGCAAAACAAGGCTTACTTGAGAAATCTAGAGTCACTTAACTGTAACCTTTGGTCAACCAAAACTGATTTTGAATAGAAAAAATAGGGCATTTGATTTTTCTATTGCCAGGAGAATCCTCAGGCACAGACCACTTGTGGTTTTTCATCAATTTCATAGCCAAAGCAGGCAGATGCAGATGGGTCCTGCAAGGCTCAGGGCCACTCAGCTTCCTCTTCCTGCTCAGGGCTAGTTTGAAGATCTGTGTACATGAGTGAGTTCCTTAAGTCAAATGGTCCGCCTCATCTGTATTTTGTTCAAAACATGTGAAATGAACAAGGAAGATTTGAACTCTTTCTAGGAAGTGATGTGCATTTATATGTTCTGCTAAGAGGCTTTAGGGTTTTTTTGTGAAGCAGGGGAGACTTGAAAAAAAAGAAAATGTATACTTTGCTGTGAAAGATTGCAAGATTACTGGCAATCTAAGAAATAAAGCACTTTTAGTGACCACAGTCACACATTCTATCTTGCCCATGTCTTATTGAATATTAAAGCTAATAGTAAGAAAATGTTTGGACTTTGTGCAAAATGGATTGTACATTTTCACTGAACCTCAATCTCTCACAGGACACAGCATTATTCGGAAGGCTTTAATAACAGAACACATTCAAATTCAAACATGGACATGCCATCAGACTGTATCAATCTGGCTCTATCACTATGTAATACATGTATGCCACACATTATTGATGCCTTGGTGTGATAGCATCTTTATATCAGGGGAGCAGGAAGATTTCATTATATGATTTCACATCACAAACTTGATATCTGTGGCCAGGGATTGCATTAAAATTGATATAATGGACTTTAACATTGGAAAGATCACCTTTCGATAAAGTTCTGCGACATAACTTTGTTGGGTGTCATGCAACATTAACTGAAAATGAATAACTTTAGACAGTAATTGTCTTGAGGAATACAATGAATCTGTTTGTGCCAGGGAACAGAACTGCATCATTGCACTTGTGGCGCTTTCCCCGAGACTAACACAATGAAAGAACAAAAAAAAAAAATACACTAAGCTCATAATCCAATCTGATTCAGAACTACAATGAGATCTGCCTTCACTCAGCGCGTGAACAACAGAAGACCTGAAATAGCCTTGAATCTGGAGGCAAATCCTGGACTTCCTTCCTAATGTGATCTGTCGAATTTAGACAAATATTTAATTTTTCCCTTTTTTTTCTTTTACTGTGGAAAGTGTGGCATGGAATGAGGATAAAAAATACATTTCCTCCACAGCCCACACAAGTTCCTTAATTGAAAGCAAGAAAAAAGATAAAGTCATGAGAGGTAACAGTTGCAGTGAGGTTGGCTGTGGAGATTACATTGAATGCAGTGAAGCAAATTACCTAATTCCATTTAGAGACGGTGTGTAATCGGCTTTATCTACCATGGAGATGGTATAAGACCCCTAAATAATCTGGAATGAGAAGGACTAAGGTAAAACAGGACTGAGAGAGTATTGCCTCAACTATATATGCTTGTCAGCTCACCTAGTAGACCCTTTACTCTGACCTGTATCGACCTGGAATCTAAGGGAAAGCAAAATTGGTTCCTTATTTCAAGACACCCTTGTTCTCACTTTTTTCTTTGTTTGAGGCAAGTGAGGACAAATTGCACTGGTGTCTGGGTATTACAGAGTAACATTTAGGCTTCATATGAGACAAGTGTTTGATGTCAAGGGTGGCTGAGTAGCTTGTTTTTTTAGAATACAACACTCCTAAATTAGAACCAATAGGGCCTTGTCCTGTTAGAATAAATTTGAAAAGTACGAGTTGCAAAGGGCTCAGAGAAATGCAGATGGAAAGATTTGTGAATTAGAGATTGTTATAGCTGTGAACAGAGTCCATACAAATGTTTGCTTTATTACTGCACAGCTACAAAAGGGGTCCTAAAGAAGATTAGACCTACTGTATATTTGTATCTCTAGACATAGATTTCTTGCTAGCTGCATAAAGAAGAAACCGAAATTTAGGACATTGATCATGCCACTGCTAGCCAGCTTTCTGATTTTTCACCATTTTCATGTGGTAGCTTCTAGGACGGCTATGTTCTTTTGGTTGACCGACTATTTTTCCTGATTAAACTATCTCTGAAACAGGTGGATGGACCACACTGTTTGGAGACATTCCTGGTTTCGAGCACAGTAAACATGATGAACATTTTGCCTGCTAAACAGCTTAGTATGGTTACTGTGACATATTAGCATGCTAACAGATGATTTAGCTAGGTATCAGTAGACTCTTCAGGTGTGCCGATAGTCCATGCTACATACTAATTCCACGCTCCATGTTCTCCAGCATAATGACTGTACTGTTAAGCAGATAGTATCCTACATTTCTGATACCATATTATTCTGATAGTAAATGGTGCTAAACATGTAAAATACAACAAGTCAAACTAAAACTTTGTTACTATAAACTTAATTAATGGGCAGACAACACAATGTATTAAATAAAATCTCAACCTTATTTCTTTCTTGACAGTTTGTTTAAGGAGTTTCTCACCAAGGCCGACAATTGGTTTAATTTTCTTCCAACACCTGTCGGCGACTCTTGCATTTATTTATGCATTGCATTGTGGGAGAATAGTGTCATTCAGCACACTCATTAACATTAACTCTCTAGAATATTGCAACGTTTAAGTATACTTCATTTTGTCATCTGTCCAGAGTTAACTTGTGCAGATTCAAAAATCTTCTGAGAATCAGTAGCATTCTGGGGCAGGCTGTTAGTCTTGTAATTACACACCAGATATCTCATATACCATGCTGTGCAAAATGCGCTCAAGGTAATAAACTGGGGGATGCTATTAGGGCCTCGTGGCCTCCGCCTGGAACTTTTGCGGAAAATCAAATAATTTTAGCCCTAAGGCAAGGTTAGAATAGCTAAATTATCAGTATGTTGTTCAACTGCCCAACACATTCCCATGAGCCGTAAAGAATATTTTAGCCTCTGGGAGCTGCTTGACTATAACCCCTGTTTTGATCTTGTGAAAAATGCCAACAGGTTTTTACCAGTTCCTTAAAACTTTGTGAACTTGTTTGAAATTCATTTCAGGAACAGAGATAATGGCTTACCAACTATACCCAGACACTGCAGATATCTTCCAACTGTGAATCACTCTCAGACTTGCTGCTGGAGATTTGATTTTCAAATTTAACTTGATTTAAATGAGCTGTTTTTTTTGGTTTGAGTAAATGGATTTTAGAGTTTGGGATTAGAGGTTAGTTTGAGATCTGTGGATGGAACTGTTCTTGCAGCAATGTTGATGTTTGAAAGATTTTGTGGGTGGCAGGCAAACAGACAGACAGACTAGGGGATAAAATCATGATATTTAGGTAATGAGTTTTCATCAAATACAAACATGTATGGCAATATACATGTGGCAATATGTTAAGTTGTTGTGATGTTTTAATTTGGTTGTTGGCATGATTCATAGAAATACTTCCTATTTTAGTTTGAAATTGTGCTGTGAAGTCAAAGCCGACATCCGCTATCTGTGCCCCCATCACCCAGCAGACAAAAACATCACATCAAATCCACATGAGACAGATGCACAAAGCCTGTGTTCATCCAAGCATCACTCTCTCCTTTCTGTCTCTCTATCTGTCCTTCACTTTTTTCCTCCTTAGCTCTCACTTGAAAAGGACGAGAAAATCAAGGTCAGGCCACCGAACATGTGAAGTTGCAGGAGAATAAATTTCCACATACTTGTCCTTCCCGACCCACTGACAGTCTCGAGGAATGTAGCCTTGTCAAGCTGGATAATATACGACTAGTGAAGACGTATGGCATGTTTACATGGAGCTCTCCGTTACTGTCCACCTTCCCTTTCCTCTTCTGTTTCTCTTCTCTTCTCACACGTTACTCACATCCATATAGAAAGTGATGGCTTCTTAATTCACAAGTCAAAAAGTCCACACTGTCAATGTTTGAGCAGAGGGGAATCTAATTAAACTGGATGGAGAAGAGAGAGTGTGAGCAAGAGAGTGGGGGGGGGGGGGGGGGGGGGGGTGAGTGAATCAGCATAATTACAGCTTAATGCAAACAACTCCACATTGTCTTTATTCCAATGAGTTAATGAGGTTACAGAGTGGAAAAAACAATTCCATCACCGCTATTGTCTTCTACAGGCCACCAAGGAAAATGAGCTGTCACCCGATCTTAATGGCGACAGGGTTTTCACCCGGGTCGGAATTAATATCTGACTCCCCGGCCTAATGAGGAGGAGCTGGGCGAGCAGAGCGAACTCTTTGTCCTGCAAGTTAGAAGAAGAAGAGACAGGAGTGGCAAAAAAAAAAAAAAGGAAATTATGAAAAAAAATAAGAAATGGATGTCACAGAGAGTAATAGAACTTGTGAGTGAATGCTCTGCCTTGATTGGATTTTGCTCCTCAAGGGCAACTTCAATACAAAGACCCCTCATCAGTGTTATGAACAGAAATGTAACAATATACTTGTGTTTCACTATATAATGCAAAACTAGATACAAAAAAATAGGAATTGAGTTTTATTAGTAGTAATGAAGTTACATCTAACTTCCCCATTGGTGTCATGGACCTACTATCTTATTGCCAGTATTACATAGTTAAGGCTAAACCTGCATTTACAGGTAGTGAGGACCTTATGATACAAGAATATCATGGTACATGGGTAATGTTATGATACGTATTGCAGTACTGACAAACAGAACAAAGGTACACAGTTACCGTGCTCAGACTTCAAGAGGCTACTGGCTTTTCAGCGCCATGTGGTCAACTTCAGAAAAAAAAGCAATCATACCCCCTGGATCAGATTGTCTATGCTGTCCAAACACCTCTATTTTTGGATATGTCAACACCTGTAACCTTTCTCAAGAAAGGTGAAAAATAATGTAAAGTCTACTCAAAATGATTGGACAATCAATTTATCGAATTCATATGTGGCAATTTAATCTAAATATATAGAAAACAGGATGTCATCTAAAAGGTGTTCAAAAGGTTCGCCATTACAGGAATTAAACAGAACTGAAGGGAGATTTTTAATCTATTCAATGTGTCAGTGTGAGGAACAGTAAAATCAGTAACCTAGAACACAGAGACAGCTTCCTGACAGTGAAGGAGAGTTCTATTTGATCCTACAAAAAGTATAGAAAGTATTCAAGGTTAAATGGTGTATTTTATATGAACCCTAGACAGTCCAGATTCATTCATTTCTTGCAGTAGTGCCCTGTAGGTACAAAATATGTTTACTCTGAGTACCAATACCATTGAATTATTTTTCCACGTCATTACTGTGAACAAATAACTTCAATTCATTCATAATTTGATTTTGTATCCCCCGGTTACAGCCGCAACCTTCCCAGTCTTACGTTCTGAGTGAGTGACACGCCCCCTGCACACAGGATGAGGATTTTTCTGTGGTCTTGTCTCGGTCAGGCCCTGCCTTGGTCTTGTCTCGGTCTGATGTCTAGGCCTTGTCTCTGTCTCGGATTACTCCGGTCTCGGGTAGGTCTTGGTTTTGGTTAGTGTGGTCTTGACTACAACAGTTAGACATATTGGCAAATCTTTAACTTTATGTTGGGGTTCCTGGTGAATTGGAGTCCTCTTTCACAGAACAGAAAAACAAAGCATACTTTGTGGTATCAGCTTGATGCGTCTTGATAATCTACTGGTGTTATGATTAGAGCATTTTAGAACATAGACAGTAGACTGTATTAGAAGTCTATGACTGTGTAATCCAGTAGAATACAGTATATCAAGCGCTCAAAAACACTGTTGACAAAGATCCAGAGGGATTTTAAAATGTTTGTTTGACCCATAAAGTGTGATGCTGAGCAGGTTATGTAGTGTCCTTGATTTTCTCTTATTTTTTTCAACAAGTCTGCGTTACTAAATGATGTAATGAATCTGTTTGGGAGGAGACTCCTGCTGTGTAACGTGATTAAATACAGGGGATTTCATATTCACTACATCTGTGATTGTTTTTGACAGTGTTTGTGCAGCTACCCTAAGTCTTTCCGGAACTTAGTTTTACAAAGCTGTCTAACGGAAAATAAGACTTCACTGGGGACTCATATAACACTGGCATCCCTATGTTAGATAACAGTGTGTGTATGGTCATTTGCCTTTAAATCACTTGGAGAGAAAAATTGGATGTATGTTACTAAACTATTTCTTCATCAGATGAAAAATGCTGTATGCCAGTTAACATAAAGGGTAACCACCTTAATATTTTTATTATACATCTGTCTTTTATTATGGCCAGAAGGAAACACAAAATTATTATAAAGTTTGCGATTTTTTACACGAGTGGGGTTTAAAAATTCAAATTTGTGAATTGTGAGAAATTAAAGCCACTTCAAGCACATGGACCATTGACAGGACCTATCTACTTAATATACAGTATGTATGAGCCTAAATGTCCTTATTTGTGTTTTCATTTTGCAAACATATTCTTACAATGTGGTCTGTTGCCTTTCTGGTATGATCCATGTAGTACCATGCTATGCTATGTTTATTGTTGCCAATGGGGCAAAATCAACAATTTCTTTACAATGTGCAGTTACAAGACCAATACAACAGAATCTAAAAAACTTGTATTCCAACTTTAGGTGTAAAGTAATGTCAGTATTTCTCTGTACTAGTGCTACCTATCGTATTCTCCAACACACACACTGTAAAACACACTGTAAAACACTGCTAGCAGGGATTCCCTCCCCGAGGATAATTTGCATTTGATCTTCCTCCCTTTTTTAAAATATTAAACAGTGACTTTTGATTTCTGTGCCTGTTACTGAATTCAAACTTTTCTTTTGTATTCTTGTCACCCGTGCAGGCAAATTAGGGGTTGGAAGTTGTAAAAAGAATGGTATTGCCTGGAGTGGAAAATGTACCATTTCTCAGATGTGACCCGGCATTGAAGCAGAGAATGTGTTATGAAGTCAGATTCCTGCGTCTCGTGTACACACCTGGAATATCTACTTCAAGTCAAATATTGAATAAATTAGAAAACAAATGACATTGCCAATTAAACGTTTGACTTGAACCTTTATGACCTTTGACATAAACATGTCATGTTCATTTTTTAGTCTTTAATCTGCAACAAAGAAAACGCTTTAGACTGAGCTTTCATTCACAAACTGTAATTAACACTTGTCGTTTACTATAGCTCCTTTGGCAGCGGGACACCACTAACTTTCCCATTACCAAAGAAAGTCATTTATGCCCCCATTCTTCTTTTGATCAGTCTGACTTGTGATGAAAAGAATAGTGGAGCCTCGTCCAGGGGATGCGCTCCCTTTGAGACTCAACAGCTTGACTCATTTCATTACAGTCATGAATTAAAGATCCCCAATCTCCTTTTTTTTCAGTGGCATGGCAATGATCCACCTTTAGTTAATTTACAGCGGCCCATTGTGCAAGGCCTCCAGCCTTCGAAGCTCCCGTGACAATTTACCTGTGTCCTTTTCACTTACTGGCGCATATCATTGTGATATACTGTAATGGAATAGGCGAAGGACTCGGGAGTGAGTGGGCATGTTGCATAATGAGCAAAGGCAGGTATAGTAATCAGTTACGTTGAACCTTGCATGTCCTGGCACAAGGAGACTTCTTCACCTCTGAGCCAAAAGCTATTTTTTTTAGCTGCATACAGCAGTAGGGGTTTATGTCTGGGTTTGTTGTGTTGTGGCCTTGCTGCCATGCTGTGATTTAATTAAGATCCTTTTTATATGCAACTGTATAATTAATAAAAAAAGTAGATTTAGCCAATGTGATGTTGTCCATCTGAATATTACATTTGCAATTTTGCTTTTTTGTCTGCAGAAGAAACTGTATAAACATACTGTTGCACCACCATCCTGCTAACAGGTTGCCATGCTGGCAATTTTCAAGCAAAAGCAGTCACACTCTGAATCATACCCTACTTTTGGGTCAATTTGACTTTGAATGGAACCATAATTTACAAAATAACTTTACATAATAATGATAAATGGACTTGAGCTTGTATAGCGTCTTCCTAGTCTCCAGATCAAAGCGCTTTCACCTCATATGTCACACCTACCCATTCACACACTGATGGCAGTGGTTGCTATGTAAAGTGAACATCAGAAGTAACAAATCCCAATAATACACATTCATACGCCACCAACGAAGCAGTGGAAGCAACTTTGTGTTAATTGTCTTGCCCATAATAATGTAAACTAGGGATTGATCCTATTAATTAATTTTACCAGCTGGTTTCATAAGATCAGAAGTTTTGCAATCAGTGTAGTTGCCCCCTACTGGCCAAAAGAAGAATTAAGGTTTAGGGTTTAGGTAACACATTGGCTTCATTTTTAAAACCAAGAGGCTAAATTAATTTCCTGTAGTCTATTATTGAAGCCCATCCATAATAAATTCCTATTTTGATTAATGCAACAAACGTTCACCTCCATCTTTTTAAACAGTGATGTTCTTTGAGTGCAGAAAGATCTGCCCTCCAGCAGGCAAGTGTGATTTCCTTGAATTGGATGGAATACTGCTTGTATACTGATGTTCTATTTTGTCAAAGGAAACTGAGTTTAGATGCTCCAAAAAATTCCAAATAGAAATGAACCTTCTCACTAATGGTTCATCCATAGACTGTAATGCATAATACATGGACATAATGTCAGTGATGTCACACTTTGGTTTTTTAAGAGGTGTTTTGGAGACCACGATAGCGATCATCATAGTAGAAATGCTATCTCAACCTAACTTAAGAGAAAGCCTTTTAGCCAAATGCTAAATGCTACAATGTGTCAACCTGTCAGGCAATTCATCCATGCCCTTCATCATGCCAATTTCTAAATAACTCTTAGGTTTTGTTGAACTCCCAACCCGCCGTCATACCCCAATTATTTCATATTGGCTTCACTTATTAAAACCAAAAGGGTACGTCCACTTCTATATACAGTTTTAGCATACCACATACCATACTCACGTCACTGCCTTTTCAGAACCTTACCTTTAAACTTATCGTTAACAACTACCAAAGACCACAGCAAATATGTAAACGTGTCCATAAAAACATTTATCTTTTACTTTATTTTTACACTAAATTATTTGACCCAATACAGAATCGTAGCCTTCAGGAAATCTATACTTGAGAATCAATGTCTAGGAAAAGCAGCCTCTGCTTCCTCCCTTCCTTATTAGACTGGTGATAACAGTTCATGATTATTATTTTTCTCTTGTGGAAAGCCTTACATCCAGCACAAGCAATGCCTCTTCCTTTCTTACAGTACACTCCTGGGAGCACAGACACACAGCATACAAATGCAGGACAGGATTATGCACACGCGTGTCTGCCTACACCCTTTGGTGCATTCAGAAAAAGCAGAAGATACACAGACAAGTGTGAAAGGTGACAGCATTTCCTGTTCTCTCGGGGTGACCTGGTTCTCAGCGGGTTGCTGTGGCGGCGGCTTTGGACCAACTCTCCATCAGCCATCTGGCCCTGCCGGTATCTGCTGTGAGCAAATACCAGGCAAGTGGCTCACTGACATATTCTGGTGGTGTGATTCAATATTGGTGGTGGCTGTAAGCTTGGGATTAGCCTGCTGCACATACATCCATTTCACTCAGCTACACCACCCACCTGGCTGCAGTCTCACCTGCTCCCCATAGTAATCTCCTAGCTTTTTTCCTCTGTCAGTCTACATTCTATAGTGTAATTATTGGAAGCATTTGATCCTGAGCCAGTGTGCCTCAAAGTACACCAGGCTAGTATTTTCTGTAAACAGCTTTTTAAATAAAAGATTGAATTTGCAATTTGGAAATGTTCCCATATTTCATTATGAATGTAGAGCCACCAGATGGAAGTATTTCAGATTCCCTTATAGGATATGTCCGATAAAAAATATTCAAAAGCTTACTAACTTTTAAATACAGTCTGACTTCTTCCAGTCTCTCAGGGAATCATCTTCCATAGATTAGGCTTCTCTGTCTCTGTCCATGGTGCTGATCACGTTTTCATGTTCGCCGGTAGGGGGCGTCTGCTACCTAAAGATAATAGCGCCGCTGCTGTGCATCATTTCCTCCTGGTTTCAGCAAACCCAGCAGAGCTGCATGCTGGTCTTCGGTCCCGTCACCATTGCTTAAGTGTGTGTATGCTGCTCAGTGCTCTAATCAATGTGAAAAAGCATCCATTATCGTATGAAGTACATGGCAACAGCATGTGAAATGCCTGATTCTCGGTGGGGACATGCGATGCTTGCAGGCACTCTGACTTTCAATTAGGAGATTGAATAGAAGAAGAGATCGGTGCCTTTTTAAAATAATAATAATATTTTATAGGATGGGATAATGCAGACTTGTTTACCAACTTTTGTAAAGTATTAGAACAATAAAAACAGAACATATTTATGATAAAGTCCCTGCTCTCTGGTAAGTTCACTAATTTAAAACGTTTGTCTGTCCGGTTAACAAAGCACATCTGAAATGTTTTTTTTTATTCCCTGTTTGTTTTGAACACTCCGCCTCCGCCATCACAGCAGCCTTACTGTCCTGTCCCCTCGGGGAGGAGGAGCGGGTCCCACCAGCAGACCGCAGCCTCCTCTGCTGTCTTTTTTTGGGGGGGGGGAAATTTTTCGTATGCATGTGCGTGCCTGGTCGTGTCCGTTCCAAATAGATTCGCCTCACGTCACCTCGCTACCCACCCACTGGCACCCCACCACCCCCTGCACATAAAACATTCATTAGAGCGCAGACCTGCGCTGCAAGAAATGTCCGTCTCAATAAGTCATTAAGCCTTAGACTGACTCTTAAAAAAGTCCGGCAGTTATGTAAAATAACCTACATTTAATTACTTGTGTGTATGCGCTGGATTCTATAAATATCTTTAGTCAAACCAGGCAGAAATACACGGAACCATACACATGTTTTTTTTTGTTACTTTGCCTTGATTTAAGATAAGAATTCCACTTTTAAGAGGACTATTTTTTGCAGCGTGATATATTCCCATAAAACATTAATCTCTGAAGGCTCTCTCTCCCTCTTCCTCTCTCTGCTCGGCCAAACGCACCTCGCTGCCCCGCCCTCCCTCTCCACCTCCCCGCGGTAAACGCACACTGACGCTCACCAGCGCTGCCGCCTTCCGTGCGCATCCGCCACACTTTTCTCCGTCTACTTGGGAAATACACAGCGGGACAGGTGATCGGACTGGATATCAGCTGCTATTCCAAAACATGGATCCAATACTGATTTTTCGCCTGTGTCGCTGATTCTTCTCCACTTGTGCGTTCACACTTTGAGCTCTCTTCTGGAGCTGCTTTTGCGCGCCCTATATTGGAGGTGTCGACTGGTGGTGTCGAGTCTACTGATCCCAGTTTGGATGTTTACTGCTGACTATTTTTGAATCCCTCATCGTCCAAATGACTGAGCTCGGGTGCAGCCGGAGACGTGGCTCCCCACTCGGGAAGACCTACGGCTAAAGTTTGCAGGGTGCTGGGTTTGCTTTAGGCTGTCTGTCTCCTGCCGTGCACTGGAATTGCAATTAGCCATAAATTACAATAAACGGCGGATATCATATCTGTCTTCGCACACGCTGGGATTCATTCCACTTGGATTTAATACAGGCTCTGGATTTCACCCCGTCCAAATCATGAAGACCGTTATTATTGATGGTAAGTACGCATTAGATAATAGGACATGTTTACAAAGTTTTCACATAAAGCAGGCAGGAGGAACCTGCTGGGTTACTGCGCAGTGACCAAATCCACATCGGGCAGCTCTGAAGAACAGACACAACCAAAGATAAATCACATGTCCTGATTGGAGTTTACTCTGCTTGCTCCTCTGGGTTTGGGTAAACTGGTATATGAGTGACAGTCTGCGCATTCTGCACAGGAACATATGTATTTCCATCGTGGATCTGACAAGCAGCATCAATGTCAGTTATGGATATTGCGACTGTAAGCGACCTTGACTTAAGTGTCTCTTAATTGAGTCGTAATTCAAAGCAGACTTTGCCCGTGTCCCTTTTGTATGCTCGTGCGCTTGAGAGGGAAACAACCTGGGTGTTTGTGTTGGTCAATATGCTCCGCGTTATATCACAACTTAACCCGGGCATTCGATCAGCTCTGTCTGGACCCAAGACCCAAGTGGGATGAGCTTTTGATGAAGTCTGCAGATGGTCCGCTTGGCTCCCCAGTAATCCCTGCGTTTACTCTCCCAGTTCCCTGTTTTATAATTGGTATTTTGGTGGCAGCGTCCCACTCAGGGTGCCGCCAGAAAAGACAGGAAATGTGGCCTAAATGTAGCTTTCAGCGACTTGACTTGGGGCTCTTCTAATGAGGACAGGAATTCTCTTCCATTCCGGAATTAGGAAAGTATTTTTGTTTCTTGGCAGAAGCAATGCATAGGCTGCGTGTGCGTGCGTGCGTGCGTGCGTGTGTTTTTTGTGCAACCGGGTCCTGATAGGTGGAAGGAGGAGGGCTGAGAGGAGGAAGGAAGCACCTGGCAAGTCAGCGCGTGTGTTCTTGCACGCTTGATTGCGCTTGTGCCTGTTATGTGTAAATATGTTTAATGCAGCGCAGACAGAATAGCACTGACATGGCGCGTGATGTTTGATAAGCACCAGTACGAGATAAGTGTTTGTATGCAACATCCAATTTGTTTCATCAAGAGCTCTTGGAAAACCCTCACCTCCACCCTGCCCCACCCCATACACACATAAAAACACAAGCTCTCTCTCTCACACACACACACACACACACACACACACACACACACACACACACAGTTATTATGCAACATCCTGCACACACTCCCTCTTCCTCACGTTGTTCATTACTTGGCTAAAACTGCAGGATTATGGGAAGAAAGCCGCAGATTATCATGGGCCTACAGAGTAAGTTTGCATCTCATGAGTAGAAAAATCAAAGAGGCTCGTCTACTCGTGCATTCTCTTTGATATGTCACAGAGTGATGCAAATTCAAGTGCACACCCCTTCATTTGCACAGAATGGCTCCAGGTCCCTCAGACGCTTCCGGCAGGTTTTCATCATCCAGCTGCAGGTGTGATTTAACACCAGAATCCTGAAACACACACAGACACACACACACACCTGAGTCTGGCTGCAATTATAATTGGTATCCATCCTTCAGGCTCCTGATTTGGCGGAGAAAATACGGCCTGTCACGTCTCGTGTTTAAGGTGTCACAGTGAGGAGGGACTTTAATTTGCACTCTTTCTCTCCCAGTCAGCACATGATCAAGTGACTCTTTGGGGCGGCTGTTGCCTGGGGGGGTGACGCTTTTCCCTGTCTTCTGCATAGCCAAGGCAATAAAGCCGCAAATGAATGGATAAGACCATTACATTGGAATAGAAAGCTTTCTCTCCTGGAGTTTGAAACCATTACACAAAAAGGCCTTTTTTTTCCATTTAGTTAACTTTGTTATTGTTTTGGCGCTGCCGTGCCAGAAAAAAAAAATCTGCCCTATTTTCAAAAATAGGCCACAAGATGCCGCATCTGAGGTGGTGAGATAATTGTTTAGAAGCTGTAAAGGAAAAGATGGCACGCACACACAAACACACACAAAGAATAATAGCTCATTTGCATAGCTGCATTAG
This sequence comes from Labrus bergylta, assembly GCF_963930695.1. Taxonomy (NCBI): domain Eukaryota; kingdom Metazoa; phylum Chordata; class Actinopteri; order Labriformes; family Labridae; genus Labrus; species Labrus bergylta. The sequence continues at coordinate 19,606,588 of NC_089196.1, forward strand.
GTGGGATCAAGCATCGTGCCATAAACTGATATTGAGACACGGCATCTTCCGCACCCTGAAAGGGAATGTGAAATTGATCCATCTTTATGTTTTGTATGGGTGTATATCTGAGGGAGGGCTGGGAGGGATAATGTATGTGTATGTGTGTGTGTGTGCGTGTGTGTGTTGGTGGGTGTACTGTTCAGGGAGTGTATGGGGAGGTCTTAGGAAGAGAAAGGAAGACGACAAGAAAGAACGGGAGAAAGCATTTGAAACTGAGAAGTGTGAAGGTTATGCAACTTTTCATGCCGTGCTCTTGCGTGACTTTCCGACAAAGTGTGTTTCATCACATGTCAGTATGTCGGCTGCATGGATTCTGCAGCAAAGAGAGAGGGAAAAAATAGCTTAATGTTACTTCTATTGGCTCCATCTTGTGAGTTCTCCTTGAGTTTGTTTTTCCTCTTAATTGGCACAAGGTCAGCAAAGAGCCCAATGAAAGCACAAGTCTTTTGTACAGGTATTCAAGAGGAAACAAGATTTCCAACTCCCCACAGCACAAAATGACCTCAATATATCTGCAGCTGGGAAGGCTGTTGATCAATACCACCGACTCATTGATTACTCCGCCAGGTGCTGAGATTTCTGGCTTTAATTTCTTGCTTTTTCATGCTGACTTTCAAGACTCTCTCAGTCTCCTTGGTCTCATTTATTCACCTTTTTCTTTGACTTTCACAATTGAAGATGCTGCTGTGAGCAGGACCTTTCAGCTATGAAGACTAATACGCCTCATTACCTGTACCAGAGGCCCCAGCAGCTCCTAGAAGAAGAGGAGTTAATAAGTTCTGCTAAATGTTGTTGCAGTTCTTTTTGGTCACCAATAGAGGTTGATAGAGGTCTCAGATTAGTTGTTGCACCTCTGTGGTGAAGTTTCTAGGGGGGTCACAAGGAGTCAACACAGCCATGATCATGTGTGAGTGTATCGTGTTTGGCAGCAACCTTAAAACAACTGAAGATGGTTAACAGAGGCATGCACTCTTTCTGCTGTAACCTGTACACAATGAGGGTTAAAATCTAATGCTGTTCTTGGTCCTAAAATGCACAACACTGTATTTTGTGTACCATTACTACTTGAGATGCATCGATTTAATTATCTTTGGCTGTTTCCTAATGTTAATGGTCTGACCTGCTGAAGCCAATTTTGGCCAGTTCCAGTTTTCATTCTTTCTAGGAACTACAAATGACAAAAAAAACAACCTTTTTTGTCAATTTTATGTTCACAATAAAACACAACATTTTGGCAGCAAGATATACCTTAGCTTAGATGTTTTATTAGAGAACACAAGACACGTATGTACAACACAGGAAGGATCAGAAAACAATACCAAATTGGAGGTACCACTTTTCCACAAGAGTTGTAAAATCAACACTTATCAGGAAGCTCCACACAATTGTTTCAGTGTAAATGTTTTCTGTGAAATGCACTACTGAATGGCATTATGCTATTTATTTGTGTCAATGAAGATGATAGTATCGTGTATTTTTAGGATAAATGATAGTTATGCCTCAAAGCGAGGAGGTCCGTGGTTTGAATCTCTCTCAAACAGGAGCCTCTTTGTGTGGAGTTTGCATGTTCTCCCTGTGCATGCGTGGGTTCTCTTCCTCCCTAAAGACGTGCTCATTAGGTTAATTGGTGGCTCTGAAATTGCCCGTAGGTGTGAGTATGGCTGGTTGTCTATCTCTATATGTCTGCCCTGTGATTGACTGGTGAACAGTCCAGAGTTTACCCTGCCTCTCGCCCAATGACATCTGGGATCATCTCCATCACCCCAGCGACCCCAAACAGGAAGAAGTGGTATAGATAATCGATGGATGGATGGAGGATAACTAATATAGTCATAGACCTAATTAATATAAAATAAGAGAAAGAGCATCAGCTTTTTATTATTATTAAAGAAATCACAAAAAACAAATGTATGAAAGTATTATCAAACTTTAAATGGATACCTAACTAGAAATAAGGCCTGATTGGCAGGTCTCAAAAATGTTGTATATTTTACTGCCATTCAAAGAAATGTTTGTATTGCTTTTCTACACTTGCCATCTTTGGAGCCATTGTATCCGTATTTCTATCAATCCTTCGACGTCTGGAAGGATGAAGATGTCAATATTTTGTGCTTTTAAGTCCTGGTGGTGTTAACGCCTCAGCTATAGTGACAGACTGCAGCAGGCGATCTGAGAGTGGATCTGCTATGTTCACTGCATCCTGATGAGCACGCTCCTTCAGGGGCTTCTTTTAATTGGCAGCGCCCTTCAAGTAGCGCTGCATTTGTTTATACAGTACTTGCACACACACACACACACACACACACACACACACACACACACACACACTCACACACACATTCCCAGTGATATACATGTACACACACACTCACGGGTACTCTGGCCTTAGATATCCTTGGAACTATCTGCTCTAGGTTATCCCAGCCTACCAGCCCTTCACTGCTAATCAGCAAGACAGAAAAACTAAGTGGATAAACAAGCAAATTTCTATTTGTTTATTTAATGGAAGCTGAGGGGCATAGAATCTACAGAATGCAACAAAAATGGAATACACCCTGAGATTACCAGTCCTTAATCCTCTCTGTGGGTTATTATTCTCCTGTCAGAACTATTTAGAAGGACAATGATTAGAAGACGCAGTGTAAATGCTAAACTCCTCTCCTAAATGTTAATAAAAAGGGAAAACAAGTGTTGTCTGTTATCTCGAGGAGGGTGTGGGAGAAGAAGGAGGACCTAATGAATTAGTGTTATGCAACAGTAGTGTGGTGAGGCGGGTGGAGCCTTTACAGGGGGATTTATTTAAGTCTATTTTTTTTTTTGTACTAAAATCCACTCTGACACTGCATGATAATCCTTTAAAGGTGCCTGCATGAAGCTCTGCATGACAGAGCATGATCAAAACCTACAATGTGCTAAAGCCCAGCCTTTGAATAAAGGACATGGGAAAATGTGAACATGACATGCAAAGGCATCAGAGCTCTTCACACACCAGAGTCGTGATACATATGGACCTGCTGAGCCAGAAAGCAACACCAAAGCCCCGCCCCCAAGCAAATATGTATCCTTTATCACGGCAATAACGTTAAACTGCAGCAGCTCAGAGCATGCACAGAGAACCGGCTAATTTATGGAACACGTTGCCCATCTCACTCCCCCGCACAGAGTCATCTTTCAATCTGGGGTTTCACAGTCGTCCTTGGAACTGGCCCTGGTCACTTTTCTGTCCGTGTATCCATGGAAGTTGCATGCTTTTTGTAATCCTGTTGCAGATGTGAAAGTGTGTGCCGAGCTGGCTGAACGTCAGTGACGCTGATTATACCACAATAGGGAGGCTGACTGATGGCCTAGTAAATTGTTAATTAGACAGAGCAGAAGCCGCTCTTAAATTAGACGCATGAATGGAACCGTTGTCAGCCTTATAAGTCAACCCGGCCCTGCTCCTCGTCTTGCAGGCTGCTGTGCCACTCAAATAGATAAAGTGGCTGGCTGATCTGAGACGTTGGTACAATGTCATTGATCTCAATGTAAGGAGGAGGTTTGGTATAAGTGATCTACAGAATTGAACGGCAGAATTATACGATATATGGTTCAGTTATGCTTTTCATTAGCTGTATAAAAAACTCAAATAAAGAAACATTCTGATATTGTTGGTATTGTAATTGTAAAACGTATTATTGGTGTAAATGGAGGTTCAATTTTTAAGTGTCAGCATTGATTCAGGGGATGAAAACCTCAGCACTTCATGTATAAAGAAGGATAATGTTCGAGGAAATGCACAGAAATAAAATGTCATATTGAAAAGTATATCAAGCAAATTAATGAAATTTGAACATGTTAGTCAATTCAGATTTATCTAAACTTTGGAGAATTAGTTTGCTGTAGACTTATTTTAACATGTGACCTGTTTGCCAAATTGAAGTCATTAAAAGCTGTCCTACGTCTCAAACAAATAGAACCTCACCTTGTGGTAGCTGCCATACAATGCTTCAATTGTTAGTTGATTCCTTAGAAAATAGTTTGAATATGTAAAGCTCGTCATTTTATTAGTAGAATTCCCAGTCCTTGTGATATATTGTAAGGCATAAAATGCATTTTATTTTACATCTTAGCCCAGTCTGTTAAAGTAGAGTCTAGGTGTGACATAGGAGATTTTAATGTCAGATCCTAAGCACTTAATTTATTTCAAATCTGGCCCTTCTAACGAGAAATAAAGTAGTCCTGGTGTACTAGATGTTTGTATTAGAAAGATTCGATGTAAAGCAGAAAATTTGATGGTAGCAACGAGGCAGGTCCATCAATACTTGGCTTCTGTAAACATGGAGGGCATTTCGATATAATTAACACAACATTTTGTTGACATACGGCCTCATCTGAAGTCTGCACTCGGTCAGCATTGGCTCTGGTGATTCTCACAGCTGGAATCTTTAATATCGAACCGAATACTTAGGATGGAGTGTTTTATTTTTCCATGGATAGATGTATACTCCCAGCTTTTTCAGCTGGGTTGATCTCATTATTGGTAGTAATATTGAAATTGACTCCACAATCCTCCTGGGGCCCGTTTCTGAAAGAAGGTTCAACAAACCCTCAGTCCAACCCTGAGCTCTGAGTAGGTCCACTCGGTGTTCAGCGCGTGCACCACGACGATAAAAAGCCAACATGAATGGAGTCCCGATTCTACAATTCACCATGGCAACAAGTTACATAAAAGAGATCCTCGTACTTTAACCATCTCAAAATATATCAATATCTTCATGTGGCCACAGGCTACGGCGAATATGAACAGGTTTTAAGAAGGAAAAAAAGTAACACTGCTGCAACTCAGCGGCAAAGGAGAGAAAAGTGACGTAAGAGAAAACAGCTGTTCGCGTCAGCGCGTAAAGTCTATTAATTTCATATTTAATCAGAATTATAATATTGCAGGTCAAAACTGATGGAATGGTAGGCTATTAAACCTACAATTTATTTCCATTAAGATGCAATCCAGCAGAAAAGCGACTTTTAAACAGCTCAAAATGAAATATAATAACATAATAGGCTCATATAGATTTAAAGTTAACTTCATTCAGAGTCTATTTGAATGTGCATTAACTTTATCCGTAACATAATGCTGTATTCAAACACATAAGCTAAATATCATCTCACCTTTATCCCGTTTAGTTTATTAATTAACCCTAATTAAATTAACATCTCCCGACGTTAACGTAGCCTAGGCTCTAATTCTCTGTGGTGTAATGCAGCCCCTTCATACCGACTTAAAGACATGCCATGTTCGATGAAATAGTTCGTTTTATACGCTGTAGTAGGCTATTGTTACCCTATCATATAGGGTCATATTAAAACATATCATATTAAAACAACCTGGATTTTTATTCAGACAAACGGTGAATCTTCACTAACATGGCGTGATATGGACTGAATGAAAGAATTAGGAAATGAAACGGCGTTTCTGGCTCTGAAAGAGGGCGGAGACCGAGAGAAACTCGTGGTTCATTGAAGAAAACCTGCTCCCGACCAGGTTTGGCTCACAGACTCAGTTACCATAGTAACTGACTCAGAGGTAAAGTAACCTCACCCTCTGAAACGGGCTGGAGTCACCCCTCTTTCTCGGGTTTGAGTGACCTCCTCTTCTGAAACGGAATACCCAGAGTTTCCCTCATTTCAGGGTTAACTGACTCAGAGTTTGCATAAAAAACCTTCTTTCAGAAACGGGCCCCTGATCGTGTGAGTCTTGTATGTTGTTGTGATTACTTTGCAGACTTTACAGATGGAAGTTTGTGTTTTGATCCCGTCTTACTCTATCCCCAGCCCCAAGTCAGCAAGGTACTTTGGCCAACAGGGTCATTAACTTACCAATGACTCTGTGACGTGCATGAAAATCAGAATGGATGTTTGTTTCTTTTTTTGTGAAGGACAGAGTCAACATATTCTGAAAACTTTCAAAGGTTTGTTCCACAGGGTGGCATGAATGAAAGATGCACCTTGAGATAACAGTCATGAGCACATTTATTGACAGAACAGGCGGCCTGCTCAGATGGACAGTCTAGACCATGCGACTGGATGGATGGATGGATACAGAAAGCTGTCTAGATGGAGTGATTGGTTAGATAGATGGGTAGATGGTAAAATGATAGAGATGATGCACAGTAAAGGTGGTTGGTTGTCTTGTCTGGAAATTCGAGATATAAAGCCTGTCACCTGTGGATCATCATGCATCAGATCATTTTTTTTTATTTTTGCCAGAGGGTAATGCAACTTAAAACAACAACTATTAGTGTAGCTGCTTCCGTTTTATATTTGAAGAATATACTTCTTAACGAACGGTGAGGCTGTTATAAACGAGACCCAACTGTGCTAGATTACTTGCAAGCTTTATTTAAATGATTCCTGTCATTCCACAATGCTCAGCAATGGTGGATTCAAATCCCTATTTAAGAGTATTGTAACCATTGACTTAATGAAGGCAGATACAGTTGCGTCAACCATATGTTTCAGAGGTGATCATACTTGTACAAGAGGGTCGAGCTGGTTAGTGGTTATCAAGTTATAGCTAGCGTTGGCTGATTGGAAAGTTGAAACCAGAATACATGCTATCCGTGCTATCATGCTATCTAATTTGATTGCTAATTTTGGCCACAATAAAAAGGCTTTGAACAAAATAACATTACTTTAAAACAAAGTTAGTAGAGCAAGCTCTGATCAGGGCATTTTGCAAGTTGCCTTGTCAATCAAATGTTTGCCAAGCCTGAAAGCATGCTGATTCATTTTTTTATACATTTGCAATGGGACCATTATTGGTGATGATACAAAATGAAAATCTTAATAAACTATAACATACTTGTTCCTGGTGATTAAGACCATAAACAAATTAGGAAAAATAACAACTGACAAATAGATCATCAAAGAAGTACGGTCACTTTGTCATAGAATCATACACGTTTGGATTTTTTCAATCAATAGATTGGTCCAATGCTGGCCACCTGGAAAACTGCAGGTCTAAGGCAATTTTAGCAATGGCTTCACTCTTTATAGTTGAAGGGTAAAACATGTCAGTCAGTGGTTTAAAAATAATAATAAAATAGAATGGATGATACCAAAATAGGATTTGATTTAATTCAGGAAAGTTGTATTGTAAACAATATTAAACACATGGAGGGAATGCTAAATTGATGGACGGACGGACGGTCAGACAGAAAGACAGACGCTGTAGAAGAATAGATCATGCTTTATAGGATTGAAAAATTCATACAGAACAAATCCTTTTCAGAACGTCAGTGATTGAGTGTGCCTTCCTGCAGCCACATTGCAACACACTGACAACAGTAATGTGTCTCCCTGTGAGCTCGGTGGGTTGTTCACAGCTGAAATATGTATGGGGAGCCCTTCAAAGGAAATAGGTCGTCACTCCTCAGCTCATGGGTAATGGGTCTGAAATAGATATCAAAGCTCATTTCGTAGCTGCTAAACATATATAATATATACCTGCTCAGATGGCTTTACACAAGGATACCACACATTTTATGTTGCAGATAGAACTTTCTTTCATACACAAATCAATGTTCTCAATGGCAGGTTGAAGTAAAACGATTTGTCAGGAACCAAACGTATAACCCTGCAACTGCCTGCAGGAGCAAAGAAAGACTTTCTAAACATACTCGCCAGCATAAAAGTTGAATCAATGAAGATCCCACTCGTCTGCTGCAGTAAGGTTGCCTTTTAACCTTTGCCTTGGAGGAACAAAAATATTGTTTATCCGCTTGTAATTGGACAGGTCGCCCTCGCAAAGCAAAATACAGTACCAGGGAAAGGTAACTCTTCCCAAGCCAAGATGCAACGTTGGTATTCAGAGAAGTTGATGGTAATCTCAGTCATCTCAGGGGCCTGAAGTAGGTCATCCCTATTAAAATGCAAATCTGACAAGCACATTTCATCGGTTCTCTCCTTTTGTCCCAGTGGGTTGTGCGCAGAATACTTATTCCTTCTGATTTTTTTTACTGCCCTTCCTTCACTCTCACCTTCTTTTACTTCCTTCACATTGTGTTGGTCATTCTTCTTCTAATTCTATTACGGTCTCATACTCGCCGTCGCTCATCTTTCCGTCGTCACTCTCAGGTGTAAATGCTGATTATCTAGTGTAGATATCAGGCCACGGCAAATTAAATGTGACCGCAGATAGTCTGCCAGGACGTCCATTATAATGATATCTGTAATCTGCTGGGCTCAGGGGAAGCAGAGGGGATGGGTGGAAAGATGGAGGGATGATGATGGAGGGGGGATTCAGCAAGTATCCGGTAGCTGTAGAAGGAGAGTGTTGACATGGATTTTCCTGCAATGATGAGGTTCGTGTGGACTAAAGCACCATATGTCAACCATGGGTTTAAATCCAGCAAACCAGGGAACGATCCAAGGCTGAAACATCAAAAGCTGAGGTCACAAAGGGTTGTATACAGTGTGTCCACTTAAAGCTCAGCTGATTTTCCTTCTTACTTAAGCCTTTTTTAATCCTTTTTTTTCCTCCACTTTTTCATATTTGTGTACAAAGCGTTCCTTGTTGCTGTGTTTCTGCACCAAAAACAGTACTTTTCCATCTTAATGCTTGTATTTCCAGTTATAAAGTATAATTCACAGAAGCATATGCTGATCATTGTCGGCATAGCCATAAGGTTGACAGTCAGTGATCTTTAAATCTTAGTGTTGTATTCAAGACCACCTAAACAATGACCAAGACATGACCCTAACCAGAGCTTATCAAGACAGAGACAAGTCAAAACCTCATCAGTCTTTAAAACATAATTTTGCTTTCGATACCGGGAACAGATTGAGGGACTAAGGAAGCCCTAGAGAAAGAAAAGTACATCTCTCCAAATTCAATAAAACTTTAAGGCTTGTTGTTATTGTCAGGCAGTATATTTGATGTTACGTTTTAGAAGTGGAAATGCTTTATGCGTTTTTCACTCTTTGTTGTGATATCTGTAGCACACTTTGAAGCATTTATGTCATTTATGTCATTGATGTTAGCTAAAGTTAATTAAAATGTATACATATACTGTATGCTATATAGCTTCATGGGGCCAGTTTGTTGTTGCAATCATAGGGTTGCAGGGTTACAATACACAATGAATGAATACATTTAAATCTGTCGACTGTACAGAACAATGATGCAATAAAATATTCCATTAGTTGTGGTCTTGAGCGGCCTTGGATAAAACCCAGAATCCTCTTTGTCCAAGGCCTAGTCCAAGTTAAAGTGCGATCAATTCCGACCTTCAAAAAGTGTTTTCAGACCGGTTTTGAGAACAGGACCGGCCTTCAGTTCTACAACACCATGATAACTCCACACTCTGTATTTATTCAAGACAAGCTTGTCGCTACAATTTCACAATGCATTACTTCCTGTTCCCTAGTTATTTCCTGTGTCAAATCTACCCCGTGATTCAGCTTTTCGATGCCTTTGTCTCCCTAATTTATTACCACTCCATCAGAGAGAGCCTCAGAGCCTTCATCTCAATGTATGGTGAAGGATAATATAAGCAATCTCAGCACACACAACACCATCTGAAGACAAAAGAGCAGTTACATTCTGAACCACAGCACAGGAGTACAGGACTCCCAACACATTAGAGCTTGCGGTAGACCTATGTAAAAAATATAAAAAGTCCCATGAAACCCTGTTGACATTCAGGATTGGAAAGGAGAAGGGAGGAATTGATATGATGAGGAAAAAGATTGTACCAGGGATATGTCGCTGCTGCGTCAGCCTGGCTCACTTTCCAAAACCTTTAATCAGAAATGTTGCTTGTTTTCACACGCTCGTCCGTGTTCCCAGTAAAGCCTATCATCACAGCAATTATTCCAGTGAGGCAGATGAGCACTGCCAACACTCCATCTCTGAGCTGTAAACAAATTACGCTGAGGGGTCTTGATGATGTCTGTGTGAGAAAGGAAATAATCTGAAACCAATTCTGATGATCCCGCTGTGCCTCTGTCGGTCCTCAGCCAGCAGTGCCTCATGGGGGTGACGCTATGAGGACGCTGGATGTTACAGCAGTGTCCTCCAGATGTATGGTGTTTTTTTGATGTATTTATCCTGTTTTTCCAAGCTTTATTTACCCATTTTGTATCTCTAATCAAAAGTGTAGTCTCTGCTCCACTTGTTCGGATAATGAGTTTTGAAACATCAAGCTTTTTCCTCTGTTTGCATAAATCAAAGCTTGAAATTTCCACCTGTCACTTTGAGAAGTTAATGATGGGGATACAAATTCTGCCACATGCAGCCTTATATGTAATTTAACATATTTAAGTCGAATGAGGTTAAGTTTTTTAAACTGATTTTGTAATTTGTCAAACAATCCGTGACTTGTGGTTTTGATCGACTGCATGTTTGAGCTCTTTTGTCTTGCTGAAAATCCTGGCGGTTTTCACTCAATCTTGTAGTGTGGTTTTTTTTTTGCCCTGGGTAATTGACAGGTTATGTTTTCTCCCCCTCCATCGCTCCCTTGGAAGGCATTAGCATATTGAGTTTCGTGCCTGACAGTGAAGTGATTCCCACCATGCCTTTAAAAGGTAGTGCATGAATAGGCGGCGCATTATACCGCAGAGAAATATGAGACAGAAGAGAGAACTTCTTCTTCTTCTCCTCTCTGCTCATACACACTTCAGTGGGACGAGCTCGACATTCGAGCGAGCACAAACGCACATACGCTGCTAGAGCCCCCCTGCTGCTTGCTGACTCACACAAGAATTGGGAGGCGGACCATATTTTGAGAAGGGGTGAGGCGTAGATTGAACGTTCCCATTTCCTACAGTTAACTCTGAAGGAACAGCCATGCGATAAGTACACCTTCACCTCTGAGTTACAGACGCCTGAGCCTCCCCTGCTTTTTTTTTTTTTTTTTTTGTAGTTTACTCTACCATGACTCTGAAATTAAGGTTGGATACTCTACCAAATCTGATAAGCAGATAAAAATCACACCCAGGAATTCAGCTTCTTGACCGCTGTGAACAGAAATCAAAGTGCTGAAGTACTTTCCTACAAAATCAATACCAGAGTTTAGATTAACTGTCAACAACCCAATGTACTGTGAAATGTATTTCTCAGACGGCTAAAAAGTTATTTAATGACATTTTTATTAACAGCATTGATTTTCAGGGCTTTCACCCATATCAACTACAGAAAAAGGGAAAATGTTTGTTTACTCTTACGTTGAAATGAGTCTTTTGGTTTATTAAGTTTTCTGTATATTGTGATTTCTAACATAATACCATTCTTTAACAGAATTGCATAGGCTGCTGTCATAGTCTATATGAGGGGTTGTTTGCATTACACATCAGAGCATTACACATAAACGTATGTGGAAAGAATGAATTAAGGGTGAGGTAAATAACATTAACTTTTGTCCAAATGATATGAGTTGTTCAAGGCATGAGTAGATGACATGAATCACAGGAAGCATACATACCTGTAAATGTTTGATTAAAACATAGTAAGGTGGGGCGCAGGTATAACGGTTATTGAATGTGCCTTATGTACAGAGTCCTTAAGCGCAGGCGGCCTGGGTACAAATCCGACTTTTGGCTCTTTTTACGCATGTCATTCCCCCCCTCCCTCCCCATATCCTGACTCTGATTCACTGTCCTATCTCCGAAATAAAGGCATAACAGCCAACAGCAAATCTTAAGAAACCTAACAAAGGTTAGGTTATAAAACAGTATATAACTGGACTGCATGTCTTTAAATGGAACCATGAAAAGTTATTCTTCTAAAGCTGCATACACAACACGAGTTAGTCATCTGTAGCTAGAAGTTCTGCCTCGACCCCATCTGAATGGAGGTAAAAGGAATTCTGCTTTTTACGAGCAAAAACTCTTGACTTGACCTTTCACAAACAATGTCCCTGTTACTTTGGTTACGATGGAGGATCCAGAGAAACTCACCATCAACACATCTAAGCCAAAATAATAAAAATGTTCTCGAAAGAGAGAATAGACAAATAAAATTACCATGAAAATTATGTATATTTCCAAGTATGCAAAAAAAACATGTTAATGTTTGCTGTTTTTTTGTGTGTGTCTTTTCTGTGTGCAGCTTTTCAGCAGACAGAATGTGTTTTGAGGTTTTTGAGGAGCAAGGATGTATGTCAGCTTTTTGCAGACTATTCCCACCATTCTGCACCATATTGAGGTCTTATATAATAGAAGTTTAGTCTTTTAAGCTCCTTTTTCCTGCAGGTAGCAAAACTTCACATCGACGTACTGTTCTGTTAAACATGCTCGGCTAAATAGGTCAAAACATGCCTTCAGAAATTCCAGGAGGTCACTTGTGGTATCACAGTGTTTCCAGTCAATGGATCCTATCTGCTCACAACATCATAATAGGACCTATAATTTCAAAAGCTATAGCATCATCCATTAAAAACCATAAACAGCCATTAGCTTCCTGCCATGTGAGAGCACTGCACCTCACCACTGGCTTGCCAAGGCAAGGCCTTACTCAACAAATGGAAGAGCTGGAGACTGGAAACTTTACTGCAGATGAGCGGATGAAAGGAGATATGGTTTACTGACATGGACTTTATGGGTCTCTCTTCCTCAAAGAAGCATCATTTACTGAATCTGCCAGGTTTTTATGGACTTAGTGTTTATTGGGGGAAACACTGTCGACCAAAGCCACAATAATGGTGATGTGTTTGTGTTGGCGGCATCATTTCAAACATATTTCACTCTGGAAAGAGTAAAAATTCAGGCTGTTATTGCAGCTTTTGTTTTGTTTTTCCAATTTTGCTGTAGCCATATTCTTTGTGTTTCCACTCATCCCAAGGATATGTTTACTTTATTATGACAGGGAGATGTCATAAAAAGTTCCTTCTGCCCACTGACAATAGGCTCTCTTTGTCTGCTCCAGTGGAATCTTATTCTACATTATGTAAGCGACATTGAAACAGCTCCTCTTTAAGGATTCCTCTGTCAATACAGCAGCACTCTAATTACATCCTTTTCATATCAGAACAGTGAGCGAGCACAGCCTGATATGGTTCTGCAGAATGTGATACCTTCTTTATTACTGAATGGGCTCATCCAGCCCGCCCTCTGCCATTCCAGACCAAACTATCCACCTATGCACCACCTTCTCAATGAGATAGAGTCGGAGCAGAGCATATTGGGACTGTATTACAGTATCGACTCCTCATCCACTTAACAGGAGAATCAGCTCCGTTTACGACTAATTAAAGCCATTAAAGGGGGCACCCGCTAATGCATTTCTGCACAGATAACAGAAACACGGGTAGCAGTGGCAGGCTCATTTTACCGGCAGGTCAAGATGAGTGTAATTAACTGGATATTAAAGTCGCAGCATGAAGCGTTCATCAGTTCTCAGACGAGACATGATGGAGGCTCGGGTGGAGAGTCCTAATATGGGTGTCCATGAAACTCTAAAGGATTACTTGTCACACTTCACTCTGTCTTGTTCAAGAACTCTCTTTGGGGATTCTTAGAAAATAAATCATTTCTATTATGAGACCACGATGAGAAAACGGCTGAATATTGTTTTTTCCCCCTATTTGAATATCTAATCAACATAAAAAAATGTGCCATTATTCATGATTCATGGCAGCAATTTTTCAATGACATTTCACTCAACCTTATGATGTCATACTGCTGTGTTGTTTACATATGCCACATAACATATATCTGAAAAACTATCACTTCATTGACTTCTGTTCAATCACTTAATAAATTGAAAAATAAAACATGTAGGGACATTTGGCAATATTTAAAGTTGATGCAACAAAATGTACAAGTCATTAGCTAAATTAAAACAATAGCTAAAGCTAACATTTAACCAGCTAACCTGGTCAGCATTACTTCTGCTACAATCATATTGTTTGACAGTGTTACATTATGGGAAAGGCATATAGTCCTTGCTAATGTCGTGTTAGCTAACAGTAACATTAGCAAGATAAAGTGTAGCCAGGAGTTGGTTGTTTGCTAATGTTAGCATTTTTAAGCTTAGTTTGGGGTTCCCATTGGATTATCAAATAGGTTGTTCTATCTTTATCCCCAATCACCCTCTGGAATTTCGATTTTCCATTTAGTAAGTGTCAATTATTTGTCCTTTGTTTAACCTTTCGTAAACCTGGAAAACAGAAGTATTTTATCATGATTTGAGAAACTGAGCTTTATGTCAGAGTATAATGGCCACCATGTTAACATGGTCAAAGCTATTCTTGATGCTTACTCACAGACTGATGATTACAAGAGTATAAGACATATACAACCAAAACATACTGCAGGTACATGTCTGGTAAACAGTAGAAGAGGGTCCCCGAGGGAGAGACGAAAAGGCTGCTCCAAAAGGTATTACAGCCACACATGCTGCTTTCAGAGACACTCATTTCTATTGCAGTATTCGCTAAAACTCTGCCTCACTTCGGAACTATTCTCAAGAGTAACTCTTTGGGAAAAATTATAGGTTACATCATTTGAATTTACATAAAATTGTCTGCCGATTAGCTGAGTTTTGTATCATTATGTGCAAAGTTGTTTCTGCTTTATAACACATTTTCATTACGTGCAATTCTAATGGAGGATTATGCAGGTTTAATGCATGAAGGACTTGCATAATGGCTGCGACTGTGTGTATAGTCGTTATTACCTTGCAGCCATTATTCCAAAACAGTGGTTGACAACAGCCTGCAGCTTGTGAGCGATAAGTGTTTTCAAGCCTACTTGATAAACAGACATTCCTATCATACAAACCACAGAGTAGGATAATTTATACCTATTGGTGGGAAGTGCTATTACCCAAGTACAGAACTAAAGTACCATTTTAAGGTACTTGATGTAAGTTTTCCTGTTTTTAGGGACTTTAAAGATCTCAATTCATTTCAGAGGGTAACATTTATTTTTTACAGTTCATTACATTTATTTGGAAGCTGTTGGTGTCAAAAATCAGAGACTTGTGAGCAAACTGCATAACAGAGCCTATTTTACCTAAAACAACTCAACATATACACTTGTTAAATTAACTTTAGGTATAAGAAGACATATTTCACATACATGCAGTGCAGTTGTATAATATCATACATCCAGGGGTTATTAGTAACTTTTACTGGTAATGGATTTTGTTATCATTAAAATTGGCTACTTTACCCAAGTTAATTTAAATACTTCTTTAACCACTGCTTGTTCCTTTGAATACCCAGCCAGACCTGTGAAGTCTGTGTTCGTCTGCAGGGAAGGATGTTGGCATAAGCAGAAATGACACAGCTACATTTTCGGGCTCCAGATGTAGATTAAGAAGACAAAACAAAGCCTGGTGTTCTTCCACAAGGAGCAAGATGAAAGCAAAAAGGCTTTAAGAGTTCCTCCACCTAAGGAAAGCTATTGCTAAGCTGAGTCTGCAGTTATCTCTCATCCACTCTGCTGAATACAGGAAGAGGGGAAAGGGAAGGGAAAATAAAGGGCTAGGCATTCTGTTGCCAGATTGACTCCATCTTCAAAGAGATATTAACATAGCACCAGTTTCCCTTTTATCTTCCTTTAATTTCAAGGATGCCAGCCCAAATTAAAATGCAATGCGACTAGAACGTACTTAAAATATCAGAGACACAAAGGAAGGATAGAAGGAAGAGGAAAATAATGTAAGACAAGCTTACTGGAAACATTCATTTAAAAAGGAGGAAAACAACCCAGGTCACATTTTACCACAAAAAACATTCTGTTACTGTCCACACTCTGTTTCATCACACCAAGTCATGTATGCTGATGTACACGTCTAAATATGAAAAACCAATGGACTAAATCCAGACTCCTACAGAGGCGATGAGTCTTTGTGATTCAATCAACAAACACTCAGGTTCATAAACATTCAGCTAGAATTAGATTAGAACTGCATGAAATTTGAGCAATGGTAAATGGGACCCTCAGCGCTGCCTTGTTATTTCCAAACTCGTTTAGAGAAATTAGTATTTAAATGATGGTGATGCACCTATAAGCTCTCAAATATCACAGAATTTCACTGTTAACTAGGGTGGGCTGGTTTTAGAATTTGAAAGATTCCCAAGTGACAGTACAAATGTATTTGTACACAAGACAGTCTCCAAAAAACACTTGAAGTAACTGCTTATAACACTGTTTTTAAAGGTCAGGAAACCCATGAAAAAATCACATAATAAGCAACAGTTTTCGATCAGTTTCTCTTTTGTCTCTTATGAGGCACTGCTGTGTTGAGCAAAGTGAGCTTAGGTACCACTATAACACGTTTAGACTTTGCGTTGAAGGTGACGCAGTATAAAGAGTGAAGTCAATCTCTTGGGGTGGTGGTCTTGGGTGATGGACAGGTCAAATAAACATGGTTCTCTAATTCAGCAGACCAGAGATTGATCTCCATGTGAGACAAATTGTGTTTTTAAATGTGGTCTAATAAGTATTTCACCTGTTTTTAAGTTACATACAGTAACAAACACACATTTTTAATCTATAAACAGCATGTACGATACATATATTGTGCATTAGTTACTAATCATTTATACGAAAGGTACCTAGCACACTAACCTTATCTTCCATAAACTTAAGGGTTTTTAGCCTCAACCTTAAACAAGTGCCTTTTATTCCCAACATATTACAATCCATTTTGAATAATAACAACGTGTTGTCGGTTGTTCCACGTGCAAAAGTCACTGGATTTGAAATATTCTCTGCCAATTTATTTTGTAAAACACATTTTCAATAGTCCTTCTTTACTATTCTGTTTAAAATAAGTTTTGGCAGATGTTGAATATCTATAATAGGCAAACTGACTGCAGAGCCCTTCATATGACAACTTATGCGATAGAGTGGTTACTAGAACTTGTTGGGTGAGATAGTGTGTATAAAGGTGAGACAAAACCCTGCTCATCTCATTTACCACAGCTCCATATATATATCTCATCAACCTTTGGCTGCTTTGAAAGTTTTTCTTGCTGCGAAAGCATCTCAAAACTAGTACATTTCCACCATGTCCCCTCAGTAGGGGTATACATCCTTCTTTCCTCTCTAAGGACCCAGCTGGCAGTGCAATGTTAGAGATCCAGTGTCATAACTGCTTCCTGAGCTTTTCAGAAGATTTTGGTTTCTCTTTTCCCCATGCAACGATTCTGTCACCAACATAGCATGTTTAAGATAAAACGGGGAATAAGGGATCTTGGATGATGGTGTAGCGGGGCTGGTGATGGCTCAGAAGATCAGACTGCAGTAGAGAACTCTGGGAACTGCGAATAACGGAGAAGGAGAGGGTTAGCACACGTGCATACTAATGTCGCCCTCTGGATTCTTGTACTTGGCATAGGGTTCTTTACTTCAAACTTCTACGTCTTCATGTAATGAAACCTCCCACACAATATTATTTTATTTCTCCATACAAGTTCCCCACTGAAGCACTGTTTTCCATTATGTGGCTTCAATTTATCATGCCCATTTCCCTCCATCTGCATTTACCTCAGTGTCAAACCTGATAGAGATTTTTGCAATGTACAGAAGTCATTTACCTGTGCTATATTGTGGGTAATAACCGACAAAGCATATTGACTTGGCTAATTTACTCAGAAATTATGGGGTAGTAAGAAGATAAATGGTGGAGTGTCTGTGGTGTATTTGTGTCATTAGCTGCATACTGTACCTCAGTGAATACCTGAGGAGGCACTCAAATGGGTTCTCCGTCTGAGAAGTGGTGATGAAAACAAATGAAATTGACTAATGGTGTGTTCTCGCAGGATGTATGGGCTGCAGCAGTATGTTGTCTGTTTTTTTTTTTCCATATGGACATACTTATCGCGGGACATAACGCTCAGATTTTTGATGCAGTTCTTGCAATCAATCCACTAAGTCAGATAGGGAAGAAGAAATGGAGGCACCATTGAGTGCTTAACTTACATAACCTGGTCATGGTAAGGTTTAAAAAAAAAAATATATATATATTTTTTTGTACATAAAATTATTAAATACTGTTTTTCTTAAACCTGGATATGCTGCAAGGAGTCTTTGGGTAGAGACCAGGATACTCTGTTATGTAAAAACCCTTTGGCAGGTATCTGCACATCCTGAACTGGTACAGAACATACTGAACAAGATGATTATGAAAAAAATAGCCTCAAATGCCCACATCTGTTTACTGTCACGATAGGAATATGAATATCCAGGTTATTCATGTTCTGTTTAAAAAAAAAAAAAAAAAAAGGATAAGTCTTAAAAAAATATGGATACCAGTGAGATTTTAGGCTATTAATATCATAAAATGACATCATCAGAGTAATAAAAATCCACTAGACCCTTGCCAAGGCTTTTTAAAAACTGTTTTGACAGACTGCACACCACTTTTAACTGCAGCTAAATAAAACTTAGGAGTATAATATAAAAATAGCTCACCTTTCAGTTTCTGCATAGGCTACGTTGTATTTGACACATTTTCTCTCACATTGGCCTGGAGTCACATTAAGTAATTTCATCAACTAGAAACCCAGTGTGTCCTCTAGACTAGAGCATTTGTTCCCAACCTGGGAGCCACGATCTCAGTGGGGGTCGCAAGCTTTGTCTGCTCTTAGGTTGTCAAAATTGGGTTTGTAAATATTGACTAAAATCATGATAAAAACTTACTGGATAGTTTATACAAAAAAATCTTGGTAGAAACCAGTGTGTATCCCTATTTTCTTGGGATTTTATCAATGAAAAACATTACGATTTATGTACATTTTTGACAGCAATATATAACTTTTTTGTGTGTGGGTAAACGTTGAAAAAGAGGGTGCTCCAATGAAATAAGGTTGAGAATCACTGCTTTAAAGCATGGAGCTAGAGTGCATCCCAGGTGACATTGGGCAGGTTTCACCCTGGACAAGATGCCAGTATATCACAGAGCTGACTTAATGTGACAGTAACCAGTGAGACTTATATTAACACCAAATTAACCTAACTCAAACCTTACTTGCATGTCTTTGGACTGTGGGAGAAAGTCAGTGTGCCCAGAGAAAACTCATCCATACTCAGAATAAACAAAAAAAAACACAGAAAGGCATGTAGGCAGAATCAAACTCTGAACCTTTTTGAAGTGAGTGCAACTGTGCAACATGGATCCATGTTTCCTACATACAAGATTTATTCCATTCACTTTGTCACTTCTTGATGCAGCTTGATTTCTTTCAACACATTTTGCATATTGGACATAAAACCGCATTCATCTCTGGAGTAGTATTTGTAAAGTACATTTGCACTATGAGATGAATTGGCTTGTGTGAATTTTTTATTTTTTTTACTGTAGTGATTCAGTGTTGGACAGAAAATGTCAAAACACAGCTCTGAAAGAGAAAGTAGGCCAGAAGTCGGCACGGGACCGATGTCTAAACACATCCACACTATCAAGACTTTGCCTCGACAGAAGTTCCAGGATTCCCCAGCACTATGAAAGCAGAGTACTTCTCAGTAGCTCAAAGACACATGTTCAGATTTATGGTGACATCCGCAGTCAACAGGTGCCAGAACGGAACATCTGCTGTTGCTCTGACTTGCCTGCTCTGAAGTCACCCTGGGGAGCCTGATGCCAGAGCTGGTTTTTGGTTCATCAAGCATCCTGTTTGCATTACTGCAAAGTTTGTTGTGGCAGATATGAGATGTGAATAGTAAGATAGTGGCAGAAGTTATTTTAGTGAGGAGGATGAACTGGAATTTTAATATCTCCATTTATTCAGGAATGTTCAGAGTGTTTGATTTGAAGGAACAGCCGGAATAACTTCAGAAAATGAATCTTTACTTCAGGCTAAATGATAAAAAGGCAGAGGTAAAAAAGAAGGAGATCTTTTGTATGTGATTCTCAATAAACAAAGCTATGAAAACATTAAATACTGGAGGGTATAATGACCTCTTGACCTTGCTCAAAATAAGAGAGATGGAGAACGTCTCCACTTGGCTCCATTGGTGCCTATTTAAGGAGCCGCCAGTCTGTGCTCTCTATATTTTATTCGAACCACAGAGCAGCTATTGGAGTCCAAATGATTGATGTGCTCTCATCTCTCAGGTTGTCACGCTTTCCTGATGAACAGATACTTTATCGACTCTGTTTTTGGGAGTGTGTCTAGTCCCGCCACTCACAGGGGAGTATACGTTGTTTTGGGGAATAGACTCCCAAATGGTGACCTCAGCCCTGATCTTCAATGTGTCGATTTAAGTGGAAAGTCCCATCAGATAAGTTTTCCTGGTAGGATATTAGTCTTGAGGAGAGGGCAGAAACCAACAGTGCTTGGTGCCAGATCCTATTGACAGAACAGGAAATACTGGGGTTTGAATAATGGCATTAGCTGAGGTGACAACAGTCCATTGATGTTCCTTTTGATCTGGAGTCTTCTTTAACCCCGAACTATTGGCTCCATTCTTCTGCCAATAATGTCTCGCTGCTTGGCTTTACTCGGTATCTTTCAAGCTTCTCAGATAAAGGAATCTCTTTGCGTTTGTACACGTATGGAAATTTCAAACAAGGAACTACTACAAACACAAACAGGCTTGGTAGCACATTTAAAATACAAGCAGATTTGCTCCCGTTGTTTGCTTATCCCTTCTTTGTGCTGTGATTTTCAGTTTAGGCCAGAAAAAAAGAGATATTAAAAAACTGTAATCCACAAAGGCTCACTTTCCCTGCAATAAGATGATGGCTTTGCATTTCCACTCTTAAGCTCTGCCCGGCAGTATCAGAGGGCAGCCTTCACAGAGGAGATTGTACAGCCCTGTGTAATAGGCTACTTTTTCAGTTATAAAGGGCAGCTGCTTATCTTGTCCATATAGAATCCCTTTTGTGGTACTCATCCGAAGTAAGGACATTAGATCATAACCTTCATGTCCTGGTCTGTGTCGACACAACACCTCTGGCAGGCGCACAAGCTCTCAAGTGGAAAAACCTGAGGATATACTGAGAAAAATCCATCGAATTAGACGCTTTCTTTTGTAAGGAACATGTTCTTTTCTTCCCATGGCCCTTTTCCCTTTGGTACCATGCACTGTGTTAGGGGTTGAGGCTAAAACAACTAATTTGTTACACTAAGGGAGGCAGAAATGCCTAGATTAAAGGTCTAAGTATCAAGGCTGTTTAATCATAAAAATCAGGAAGCAGCTTCTGATTAGCTTCTTTCATTAATTTCAAGGCTGTTTTATGCTGTGTCATTGGCTATCTATAACTTTTTTCCAGACTCTTTGACGCTGCTTTTCTAGCTGACTGGTATTTATTTGAACTTTATTTGAAAAGAGAATTGTACTGAATATGTAGCCGGATTTTAATTATAAAAGCACACCACCTAAATAAGAAGCTTGTTTTCACACAGTCACTTGTCGCGTGTGGGCGTTTCCTGCCCTAATCGAGAATTGGCCCTTAACAAGAAATTGTTTTGACAAGAAGCCAGCATCGTAGACAGTCTGGGTTTTCAGTCTTAACACTTCCAGAATTCAAAGCCTAGGAATAAAAACACAACACATTAACACAGTGATGTCACTATTTCATTCAAGCCCAAATGCATAATGTTAAAGATAGAGACAAAGAAAACTAGGCTCTGAATTAACAAGTGAATCAAGATGTCTGCACCGGTCCAGTGCTGAGGCCATAATTGCAGTAAGCAATTATTTTATTGAGGAAAATTCATTTCAGTGCCAAACATTGTCTGGTTCCACTTTCTCAAGCAAGAATGATTTCCTTCTCTCATTTCCTCACATGAATTAGAGTGGGCTATCAGGTAATCACAAGGTTTGTGGTTCAATCCCAGACTCCTCTGGTCCACATGTGGAAGTGTGAAAGTCACTGAACCCCATTTGCTCCAGATGGTTAGGCCAGTGCTTTGCAAGGTAACACTCAATTGGTGTGTGAGTGTAAATGGGTGAATGAGCAGCAATTTGTAAAGCACTTTGGATAGAAGAGCTACATGAATTAAGTATTTTATTGCTTATGACCTGGATCTTGGTCTTCAGGGTTTAAACTATTGGTCAAAAGACACATTTTATCTGCTGACGTTAGTTCTGGGAACTTTCACCAAATAGGTCAAAAAAGTTAATCAACAGATTAAACACACACATGAAAGAAATGGTGGCATCTCCATGGATCAAGCCCTAGTCTGACTGACAAGATATAGACTTTGTATTCAAGCCAGCCATCTTTAGACTTTTGCAGACATAATTATATTCCTCTTGTCCTAACAGCATATTTGAATCACCAAAACCCCTGTTGCTGGATTAAACAACAACAATCTCCTTTAGCAGCTCACAGTACATTGGGAATATGGAAGTTTCTTAAAATATTTGGATAGGCAATTAAGGTGACCTGCTTGGTTTGAGGGTGATGTCAGACATTTTGCCTATCAATGCAAGGGCTTAACTAAACACTTGCAATTGTTAAATCCAAAGAGCTTCCCTCCTCACTCAGTTTTGCATTCTATCCCCAACCCAAGTCAGTTAGGATTGGTTTGAAAAACAACTTTACTACAAAGAGTTGAAATTGGTTTGAGCTATATGACACTTTACTGCATTGGTATATCCCATTTTCGGTGCGATATTCTCTCGCATTTTTGTGGCTACTTTTTCGTTTCATTGGCTAACCCAAATGTTATAGTTGAGGTTCTTTAACCATACATATAAGCAATACTTCAGGACGACTTTTACACCCAGACCTTTCATGGGAATCCTGACATGTTGACAAATAAAATCCCTGCCAAGTCATTGCTTGGCTTTTACTGTTCTAGCAACTGTTTTTATGTACAAATGGGTTATTAATTGAGGTTCTGTTCTCTTATCTGCTTATTTAATTGCCTAACCGGAGGATAAATCCTTTCTTGACAAAGGGTTGATGATAGGAATTTACCTTGATCATGGCTATTGACACTTTGCACTGATATATTTTTTTTAAACACCATGATAACCATGTTGGGTTGATGACAGCTAAGCTGCTGCAGTCACTTTGCTGTGATTTGCCTTTTATTCCTCTGGCTACTGGGATTAGAGCTGTCAAACTGCAGCGCTTAGCTCAAAACAAAGAGATACAAAAGACAAAACCATTTGAGAACATCTCTCTGGTGTACAGCATGGATACAAGGGCAACATTTCTCATGAATATGCCCATTTCACATACTCAGACAGATGACGCCAGGGCAGCTGGAAAAGGTTAACAAATAGAAATGAACTGCTCTAGCAAAAAGAGCAATGTAGACATTTCTCTGCGCTAGAGATTATCACAATGAATGTTAATATGTTGTATGAAGCCAGTTTTTTCCCACTTAAGGATACAAACCATCAATTTAGTGTGTGACTATTCCTTCTATAATTTATGATTATAGTTTTTGAGGCATTTTTTCTTAAAGGGAATTATCTTTTTTTATTGAATAACTATACGTCTTTTCCCCTCTGTATGCATGTTGAATGTAAATCATGTTTTATGTTTTCTTCAATTGGCTTTCCTTGTGCTGGCTTTCCAGGGTTGAATCATTGCTCATTATTAAGTCCAATCAGCTGCTGGCAATACAAACTGGAAAATCTTCAGAGCCGAGCAGAAGAAGGTCTAGTGAATAGTTCACATCATTTGATGTTGATCCACAGGCATATACACCATTAGTTACAGCATGACGCTGTCTTCTTCTCATTGTATATTATAGTTTTTTTCCACTGCAGGGCATGCCTTTTTTATGGCCTTTGATGCGCAACCACTTCATTATTCATCAACATACTTGTACATCCAGTTTAAGGAAATATTGATGTGCTTTATTCTCATTTCACATCTCTTACTGTCTAACAGTCTTTCCTAAGAGTTTGATGTTTTTTTCCCCCTGACAATTATGGTTATTATTGATAGGATGAAAAAAGTATATTTAACCATGAACAGAAAGCCAAATGTAATCTATGATGAATGGACAGATAATTCCACCTCTTTTTTCCCCACTACAGCTTTCCTTGGTTAAGAAAATATTTTACTACTGTTTTCAAAGGAGACTGAAGGCAGAAAACTTCACTAGAAACATGAAAATGACTCATAGTTCAAGAAAGGTTTTTAGTAATATCTGTGAAAGCAGCAAAAAAGCTTATACCACCCTTATAACTTTCTGATGCTTACGGACATACAGTAGTAGAGTTATCAGGGAGATTTATGTGCACTGTCTTTCTCTCATGCCAACAGGGACAGGGATGAACACTAGGGGGCAAGCTTAAACCTTTCTCCCCCTATCCATAGCATTTTTTTTAGGTAATTAGATCTGCTCCCTCCTCTTCCATTCTTTAACACTTTAGATTGAATGTGTGTTTACATCACAGTGGAGTGTGACAGAATAAACTCACACATTTGTTCACGTTTGTTTGGGTGTGGGCTTGCATTTAGTGAGCCGCCTACATCAATCTTAATCCAAATATAACACTCATTGGACTATTTACCATTCTGATTGAGGGAGGTTGTTTGGATTTCTGACATCTCAGATTAAAAATGGATTGCACGCCCTGAATCGTCCCCTCTCTTTCTTTCGATCCCTCTTTCTTTCTCTCTCTCTCTCTCTTTCTGCAAACCTTACATACACTCTCAACTCTCTGTTGGTGTCAGGTTGCCTCTCACGGTATGCCTTTCTTTCTTTCCTTCTTTCTATCTGTAATCTCTACCGTTTTTATACTATACTCCTAGTTTAAAAACATATTCTTGTTACAGGATGGTAGGGCTAAAATCTCTTTCTCTTTCTCCTTCCACTTGCCCAAAACACATTGTGTCCCTTTCTCCTTCGCTCCTCCGCAACTGGGAGTCTCTCTCATTGCACCGCAGCTCCTTTCCAGTGTCGACCTCAATTTGCATCATTCGTCGCTGTGCGGTGTCAGCCCGGGCCTTACGATCAAATCCTAGCAGCTGATGACTGCTTTCATCCCACATTTAGCTGCCTTGTGTCTGTGTAGCTGCCTCCCCTGTTTCCCACAATTCATTGCTGGTGCAAGGAGTGGTGCCCGCCTGTGTCTGCTGGTCTGTCTGCTGCGTTGGTCTGTCTGTTGTTTGTTGCTGGGGATCAGTGAACAGATGGTGCGCTACGTTTTTCCCCTGCAGAGAGTGAGTGCTACAAAGTGCAGTATCATGCAAGATGGGTTCCACTGCAGAAACGGTTTCCACAGTCGATCTTTTACACTCCAAGTATTCTATCAGTGGAGATAAATACTACTAGTATTTTTAATGTACACCGTTCCCAATGCATTTTGTTGTGACATGGCATAATGTAGCCTTTCCCAGTGTTCTTGGAAATGTTTATCCTCATATTACTTTTTTGTGTGTTAAATATTTAATCAAGGATCCTCATAATGCTCCGCTAAAAGTTTTCATACCAAATTAAAGCTTCAGCATTCAAAGGATTGTCCTTGACTGTTTTCAGTGCACATCTAGTGAATTATTAAGCCCTTGGTTAGGGGAACTCTTGTGCTATAGTTCTCTGAGATCTGCAGTCGTTTGACAGTTCCTGAGTTCCGCAGAGAATATTGGTTTCAGCAAAGCTCCCAGTAGGCAATGATGCTGTAGTTATAGAAATATATTTGCAGGAAAACTAGCATCAGTTGGTACATGTAGGCAGGACTCCCCCCCCCCCCCCCAGGAGGGTGAGTGGGTAAGAACGGATGGAGACTGCTTGCTAAAATATTAACAAGGTGGATGAATTCATTTCACATTAAAGAATGAATTGGATTACTTTGCAGTTGATATTTCCAAAGCACATCTTTGTTAGAGGTTGGTAGATTTGGGGAAATAAACAGCCATGCGGCCACCATGATGCTGTGCCCAATTGTACCACTCATATCAGAAGTGCATTTTTAACTGCTAATGAATTAGTTGTGTTTGGACCAAAGCCAGGCACTCAGAAGCTAAGATTAAAACTCTGCTCTTGCTAATCATAACAAAAGCCATGGGATTAGTCATTGGAGATCGAGTCAAGGTCCTTGCCCACACAGCTAATTGAGCTCTTATCTTGGCCCTGCCGGTAATGCCATTAATCATAAATGGCATGTCATGTTCAGGAGAAAGTGTGGAAGCTCTATAAGCTCCCAATGAGCTCTGAAAGTGCACATAGCTTTGTTTTCAAAGCCCATACAGAGCCCTGTGGGTGTCATAGGAAGATTAGTCCATCATGGTGTTCTGTTAGTTAGCTTGGACGCCACAAAAAGGTAATATAAAGGCCCTGTGATTTGCTGCTTTTCTTTATGATCATACAGTATTTGTGTTGGGCTTCATTGCAGCACAAGCCTCTTGTCGTGCTCTTCACTGGCTGGTGAGACTAATGATAATCTGCGGGAGCATGATTTGTTGCTGGGAGCAGGCACAGAGCCTCTTTTTTTCTTGTTTACTCTTCTATTCCTGAGGCGGTTTACCATTGATATAGCCAACAAAAGTGGAAGAGCAAACATTATCTATAGTTAACTACTTCGGTTTACTGCTTAGCTATTCCTGGATGCCCTGTAGAAATCTACTGGAATACCTGCAAAACTACATGTGCTTGAACTTCCACCCCCTATTTTCTGTAGTATCTGTCCCAGAGCTATTTTCCTCTCCAGAAAATGTGTGCGCAGTGTACAAGCACACACTGCTGTCTTCTGACCTTTGATTGAGCAGATTTTCCCCAGGAGAGACCAAAATGATCGCCTTTTGTGCTCCTGCTCCAAATCACGCATCACTTTAATTGCCGGCTCATGATAGGGTCTATGAGAACGCTCTAAAAACGTGAGCTCTCACATCAGTGTGTGCTAGTAAATTAGCATGACAGTGGCGGCCGGTGACTGCGATGGGAGTAAGAGGGAGGCAGTGGTGGAGACAAGGTTACGAGCTCAGCAGAATGATTGAAACCCCGGCTGTCGGATGATCTCTGCTCAGGTGGTACAGCACAAAACTATAGTGAGCCTTTAAGCAGAATGCAGAGGGGGAGAAAAGACTATAGTATAGAGAGTTTTTCCTGTGCTGTCTGTTTCTTTCTTGTTTCCTGTCAGGGGCTGTATGTCACACGCAGCCTGCGAAACAAATATGCATAACGTGAGGAGGCACATGTGCAAATCAACTAGCTAATTCAATGGCATCTCACTGACAGAAGAGTAAACGATATGCCATACATGGTAACAAAAGCAATGAATCAAAGGCCTGGAGTGAAAAAAAAAGTGGCCATGCGCCTTAGACATGATTAGTTTGTACTAAAAAGTTCATTGCTGAGTGAGCAATAGCATATTAGCAGTTTTGGCATTGACCAGGATAGATGGACATTTAAAAACATGTACCAAATAGTGGGGTTCATTGTGTTTAATCATCTGGGGCCAGAATCTCCTCAGCTTTATGTCCACCATGTGTGCCCATATCTAAATCCCAATCTTTACTCTTGCGCTTTTCCTGTACCAACTGGCATCTGAAATTGAATTAAAAATCGTAGTTAAGGTAAAAAACATGTTTTACTTTTTAGTAGTATTAACACTGCTCCCATCTTTTTCAGCATGCAAAACTCTAAAGCGTTATAACCTGGAAAATACTATTACCACCAGTTTAATGGTTAAGTTTTTGAGCATACACATAAAATACATGGAGTTATGTTGCATTTTGTGGAGCATTAAGTCGTAAGTGGCAGCACATGGAGGACCAAAAGTGCCATTAAAAGCACCATAATGTGTTTGTATTATTCAGACGTATCAGGCCCATTAGCACAGGCACTAGGAATGGCATTCATATTACAAGCCACCAGGAGCTTACAAACTGGAGCTCCAGGGAGAAAGGAACAGCTGAAGGATGCAGTTTAAAAATACCAGATTGTTTTTCTCCAGGGCTGGAATGACTCATTACCCAGGCAGCAAGGCAGGAAGTCTTGTCAGTTGAGTCGTCCTACAGTACAGAGACACACGCAAATTGCGCCAGCACATCACTTACAGTGCTATAGTTGTTTAGGGGGCTGTGAGAACAACAGCCGTACACATACACTTGTATAAAACTTCCCATGAAGACACACCTGAGATGGAATCCAAGGGAGTGATGTTTGCAGATTGCGGAAGACTTTTGTTTTCTCAGAGGTACGTTAAAGTCTCAGGTGGCTGCCATATGCTGATGTGTTTATCCCTTCTTCTCATCTCGTGACTCACTTGTTCAGAAGTGAGGGGTGTTTGGAGATAGCCTGACCAACCCATCGCTCAAATCCTGCTGCACCACACCGTGACGACTTGCGACTATTGGATCTTTCCTGGGGTCTTATCTGATGGCTGCGCTGCCGTGAGGTGTTGTGAAACGGATGCTCACACGTCACCGGCTCTGCTTCTATCTCTCTGGAAGCAGCCCAAGGCAGTGAGATGGAGAGATGTTGAAGGGGTTAGAGGGCATAGTGAGGGCACATGGTCATGGCACTCAGCCTCGGATCATCCTTCACCTGGGAGATAAAGAGCAGGAGTGATGACTTCCCAGCTTGAGCTGAGCTTTGGGCCAGCGCTCGACCTTTCCAGTAAGAAAGGTGACTGATCCGTAGAGGACTCTGATGTAAAGAAGTGCCCTTATCAGGCCAACAGGGAGGAAGAGGAGGAGATAGCAGGCAGACATGTGATGAAATTTAACTGATTCAGGGCTTGGCTGGGTGGGGAGGGTCCCTCACTTTCGTCTTCATGCCCACATTTTCCGCTCTCTATCCTTTCCTCCCTCCATCCCTCTTATCTGGGCTCCTCTGCAGAGAAATCCATTTTCCTGCAGCAGGCCGCTTTGTCTGCTCAGGGTGCGGCGGTACTGAGGCGGCTGGTAAATAATGCACAAGTCTTTCACAATTCTTCCGAAGGAGGGGAGCGCACACTATAAGACCCTCTCTGAAGTGGGCTTATTAAATGAACCAGGCTGCTACGGTTTTGAATGCTTCTTTTAGGGGGCAAGGTAAGGTAAAAGTGAGAGTGTCCCAAAAGAAAATATCAGCTGTAAAGGCCAATTTTGCCACTCCTTTACCCACTGAAGCTAAAAGAGGAAACCCTAATGGGAGACGCGGAGAGCTCCCAAAGTCACTTAGTGTGCCTTTGCTGTGGTGCACTGCAGAGCTCCTGCAGCCGGGCTGTGCTAGATTCCTCGCCGAAAGACAAGATTGCTGATCTGCCGGTGGACTGGCATGGTGTGGCATGGAGAGAGTAACGTCATAACACCTTTGACACCAACACACACTCTCACTCTCTCTCTCTATCTCAGCAGGTTACGGGACAACCCATTTACCTACCACAACTGGAGAGGCTATAAACTATCACAACATCATCATCATTCTGCTGTCCATGGTTGTTCATTTTAGCACACAGACCTCCGCAATAGAATCATTATTTCAGAGAACTGATTTTCACACGCAGGTCAATCCAGATAACTAACACATATTAAGTGATATAACCGCATCAAAAAATGCACACAGCCAAATGAGCTGTTTAGTCAAGAGTGAAACCTCAGACAGAGAGAAGGGGATGTGTATCACACTGGAGAGGAATATTTTTCTGACATTCATGGTGGAAGAATTACATCGTTGTTGACCTTACTCAGTGGAGCTGGCAGTGCTAAACTTCACGGTGGTTTAGTATTCGAGTGATTTCCACTTTTAAAATTTTGTCTGGTGTTTTATTTTTATGACAATATCGGTCTGAAAAATTAATTCATGTTGCTCACGCGAGAGAACAATGCTGGTGTTTCTGTGAGAACAACCAGAATTAAGTTGTTATCACGGGAACATGAGCGTGGTTATTTCAAGATAGGGACATGAAAAAGTCAGTCTCAAGAAAACAACCCTAAATTATTTATTATCACAGGGAAACTGAGTGAAATAAAATGTATGTCCTCTAAGGACTTCCTGAACAACCTTCTTCCTTTCTGGAATTTCTACTACATTTACATTTTTATCATCTCATACTGTGGCAGAGGATTTTAGGCTACAGTTTGAGGCATATTTCACCTTCATTAAAGTGCTTAAACTTCAGTTGTGAAACTTAAAGGGATATATCAGAGCATCAACTTAAGATCTACTTCTTTACCTTGTTTTAACTTCGATCCAGTCTAGTTTTTTTTTACTTCTACAAATAAACTGTTTTTTGTTTTTCACCCTGTTCTCTGTAACTCCCATGGCGTTTCATTTTCAGCCCAAATGCTGCAATAGTTGTCATTTCTCTTTAAAGCACAACAGAAAATAGAGCCCTTACAGTGTGCTTGAAGGTCTTTATTCTCCACACTGCTCCAATATATACAGTAAACAGTGTTTGAGTCAACAGAGGGGGCCGAATTCACTTTCAGAGCTGCAGTTTTCACATGCTTTGGGTTTAAGTGGAAAGTCTAGGTTAGAGAATGAATCAGATATATGCGGAGGCAGGAGTAGATATGAGATCCTATAGCTCACTCATGTCAAAAATCCACCTACATAGGCTTACACACAGTATTGCAGCCGCCACAAATATTTACCGGATTCTCACTATAGTTTTGTTGCGCAACAAACCCCATCATATTGCTTTGACAGCACTATTTAGGAAAGAATGGCCTGCAGAAAAAGCCCAGTGTGATGGGAAGAAAACACTGCTGAGAACAGTGCTGTTGTTACAGGGCAGAGCAGCAGAAGTAGGCCTCTTTTTATTGCCTCTAATACATTTGCTTGCAGGAACTGACTCCGAAGATGAAAGGAAGGGAGAGGTTTGTCTTTTCCAGGTCAACATGCCTCCAGGGCTGCCTACACATCCAAAATAGATGGATCTACAAGAAAGTTAGCCAGAATTAGTTAGAGCTTGCACGATGATCTACCAAATTTTCTTAAATTTATTTTAGTCTTTTTTTTTAATGTTCTGCTTTTCTCAGGACATCTCTCGTCCTCAGGTGCTTTCTTACAGATACTTGTGGGCACAATGTGTCTCTGTATTCAGCCCACTGCGTTTGTGATGAGTCATTCACAGGCTGAGAAAAAGAAATTAGGCTCATTGTTTGAGGTAATGGATATCTTATGGCTATACCTAATGAGTTCGTGTTTGAGAGCATGTGTCTTATGAGATTAAACATGTAGACATTCTGGCATGGTGAAATAGACCATGTAAACACTAAGCCCAGATCAACAAACCGGTCAGCAACCATAAAACTACAAACCTGGCTCCACCTGCCCACCCTTATTCCAGTAAGCTGCCTCATTCATCTTCGTTCTCTCGAGATCTCATCGACCTGCCTTTCTCAGAGACGACAGTCCAGGCGCTCTCTGTCAATCACATGTCATTAAAAGTGCCCTGTTCTTCTCGCAAGAGCAGGCCATATATCCCACATGATTCCCCCCAGGCATGTCTTTCAAATGAACACTCTCCCACATAAGTCAGGTTGCGGACCTGAGCTGCTTTGCGGCTACAATCACTAATAACAGCCTGATGAACACTGTGTTGTATGACCTGACATCGCATGGCGATCTATCATTTTATCTGTCTACATTTTTGTGGCAGCAGGGATTGCACTTCAACCAGCTTGTTTGGGCACGGGGTGTTTTAAAGAACACTTAATTTGTTGTCTGTTTATCAGCTTTCCTCTCAGGACTGTGAGCACAGATGGCCAGCTTCAATATTACATTTTCAGAATTTAAAGTTCAAAGCAAAAAAATAAAAAAATAAATAAGGAAAAAAAGTTATATAATTTTGAAGGAAAAAAAACAATCACGGAATAGTCTCAGTGATGGCGATGACATGATCCTACCAAAATGAAGACCAGGAATTGGAAAAATGTAGCCTAACTAAAACTAATATTAGAAATATAAAGACTTACTTATTAATAACTTAAGATAACATTATTTTGATTCAATGTTCTTATTGATTCATGTCTCCTGCTGTCTGGTTAATGTCCAAAATGATTTATTTTCGGCCTTTTCATTAGCTGCTGAGTGAATTTATTTGCTCTTCTTTCTCTTTGCCAGCCAAATGTTCCGTTTTTTTTAGCTATCAACCTTAAAAAAATGTGCAGTAATTAATCAAACATATTGTTTATATTGACTTAAACCATTTTGTTTGGGAGCTGTAGCTTGAATACTCAGATTAATTGCTGGATTGAATGCTCTTACTGCTTACATTTCATTCATGGTAAATATGAAAATAAAACGATGGACTCCTTCACAAAGGGAAAATCCAAAGAAAATGCTGGAGCACACATATTACTTAAGGTAATCTAATAAATTGCAAAGGACGTTTCGACTGAGTCCAACCTATGTTGCCCTAAATTCCTGGTGGAATAGCACCAGCTCACCCTTTGAACCATCTGTCTGTATCCATATGTGAAGTGTGTGGGTATGATGGAAGTTACATCTAGATATACTGAGCATCCTAACTACTTCAGTGAGGACGAGTTCAGTGATGTTTGCAGCTTTTTGAAGCCTCACTTGCTGGTAAAGCACATCTTTCTGGGGTTGCCAAGCCTCAGTCAGTCTGAGGTGATTGCCGATGACACATTTGCACTGAGTCTGCATAGTCAGCTGGCCAATTCAGCAAAGTGCAATATAGCGAAACTGGAGAAGAGCTGGGGAAGGTTAGATGACACATTATGGCAGTAAAAAGGGTGTCAATAATGGTTTGTCTTGTGAAGCAATCTAGGTCTCATTTTCAACACTTCTCGCCTCAGGCAGTCGATCTACCTGTTTCAATCAGTGCTTTTTCACATGAATGAGAAATCTGCCTACTCAGAGAACTCTGTGCTCTACAGTACATTCACCTTCAAATTTCTAATATGTATGCTTGCAATTGTTTCAATCCTGGGCACAAGGGCTTTGCAAGGTTAAGTAGAGAGTCCATGTCAAGAACAAATCTGCAAAAAAAGGTTCTAGCAATTTAGAATACCTTCCTAGTTTCCCCTGCAGCTACACTTTCCTACACAGCAATCCTCCAAACTAGCTTAATAGATTACTCCCAGGATGACTTTGGCTTAGTCTAGACCGGTCAAAGATTAAGTGCTTGGTTGATGTATTTTTCCTCTCGATTGTAACTCACACAAACACAACACTTCATCCAGAGTAAGTTTCTCTTTCGACGAGCACAACAAGTGCCAGTCTAAGAGGGCCGCTGCCAAACAACAGGAATTTGGTTGTCATGAAGCTGTCAGAGCCAAGTTGAGTGTAATGTTTGCACCCGCTCAATTTCCAGGCCTTGTAAACAGAGTAGAGTATTCTTTAAGAGCTCAAATGTGCCTCCAGCAAAGACATGCTACAGTGACATCAAACTATATCACCACTCATTACAAACATGTGGT
This sequence comes from Labrus bergylta, assembly GCF_963930695.1. Taxonomy (NCBI): domain Eukaryota; kingdom Metazoa; phylum Chordata; class Actinopteri; order Labriformes; family Labridae; genus Labrus; species Labrus bergylta. The sequence goes on from NC_089196.1 coordinate 19,639,850, forward strand.
CTGCTCGGACCACCTCAATGTGCTTTCTCATCTTCTCTTGTCTAAACACACACGGGTGCCTGTGGGTGCTCTTTTTTTTCCTCTGCAGTTGACACTCCACGCATATTTTCATCCAATATTTACTGGGGTTGTTATCCTTTTTAGATTAAAACAGCAGTGATTCATTAGCCTCCGTTTGCTTCCATGCAAAGTGCAGCGCATTAACTGTGAGGGCTCGTGATCCTCAATGATTTCAAATTGTTGACACGAAAGCCCCCAAACTGCATGAGACACCAGTTTGTGGAACGGTGAATCATGTCTGTGAATAACACTTCAAATGTGAGGACCCCTTTTAAAATGTGATACACCCCTTCTTCTCAGAGTCATAACTTAGTCAGATGGGAACGCAAGCCTGCTTCTGAAACGTATGAATACATTTATCACAGTAATTATAGCTCAAAATAGGAGCCAAAAAAAAAAAGCCACGATTGCAAAAATCTCAATATTGACGGAGTAAAGGGGCCTTATGTGCAGCTTACACAGCTCTAACTCCAAGACAGCATATATCGGCCCCCTTAATTTACATTTTGTCAGCAGGAAATCAGAACGTTTTACTTTTTTCTCCTCTATTCCTTAGTGCTCAGCTTGTTTTGATTTCCGGATATCTTTTGTATTCATCTTTTGAAGAGATTATCAAGATTTGGATTATCCTCAAAATTATAATTTTCTTCAAAAAAAAAAGACCACACCAAAAAAAATCCCACCATTACCATCATTTCTCAAGGTCGTGAGAAGGGCTTCAGGTGCAGTAGAAAAGTAAAAAACAGAGGAATGGCAAAGACAGTGCGGGGTAGACTGGAAATATAGACTGACAATGTAAAGAGAATATTCAAATGGATTAAAATTCAAACTTAAAATAGATAAAGTAGACTAAATATGTAAGTGGACACTGATCAGACTAACAATGGGAAACAAAATGAACAGAGCTGTATGCAAGTAGACAAACAACGAGTGAGTAAAGTGATAATAATGCAATGAAGAACAAAGGTACAATGGGACATAAATATGTAACCAGAGCTGTATGAAAAACAGATATCAAAAGAATGAAGTGATAGTGCATGAAGAAAAGAAAAGAAAAATATTAAGCAGAAGGCAGTTAAGGTAGATAATGAGGTAAATTGGTAAAGAAAGTTCACCGCTTAGAGAGTCTAGCTTGGATGGTTAGCATCCTTTAAGATATACAGGTCTCGACTGGTATCATGCTGTTTCTTAATATTCATTCAGGTTAGATTTGTGAAACATATCCTCGTTGTACTAGAGGCTGCTGACACACAACTACAACTTTAAACAAAAAAGAGTATGCTTTCTAAAATGTTCTTAACACCTGTGCTAAAGTCTGCCTAAGAGCTAAGCAACACCGAGACACATGGGGCATGTTCTGAGCTCCCCTCATTTATTTTCTCTCCAGCCATGTGTAGATAAGATAAAGCCTTACACACTCTGTTAAGCAAAAATGCTTGGCTGCACTGCTGGCAGCCTGCACAGCACACAAAAAATACCCAAAGTAGGGCATTCAGAATTTTTTTATTTTTATTCCTCTGTGGCTTGAAGAGTGCATCTGGACATCCCGCATACTCACGCTCTGTGGACGCCTGCATTATTTTCAGCTTACACCACTTGAATTATGCATTTTACATGGTTCCATGTGTGGAAATTGCCCATGTCTGTGACATGTGGAGGAGGGCACAAAGCTGGATTTCAGCCATTCTGCAAAACCTCATGGGTGGACTTGAATCCTAACACCTTCAGTGGAACATTTCACAGTGAAATGCGGCAGCACTGAGGGCCTTTTGGTTTGCTGCCAACTATACAATAGAGTTGTGAGGAATGTGCCATTTCTGCCCCTTTATACGGCAGCACTACACCACCACACTACAATTAATCCACTGTATTGGCATTTAAGCATATCTAACTCCATTCCAGCTGTCTTTAAATGCAACTTAGAGGAAAAAGCACAGCCATTTTAGCAACCAGGCTGATTGATAGTTACAGGAGTGCAGCCCATGTATACAACAAGAGGTGTAAATTGTGTGAATGTTTTGCTTTAAGGGACACTTTACCAATTGTAAATGACAGGATTTAACAGTCACAATGACTGCTGAATAGCTTGAGGAAAAAAAAAAGCTTTTTGACTGTTATTCTGGCTCTGGAGGAGATTTGTAAAGTCTAACATAAAAGACTAGTAACAATGCCAGAGGTTTTAAACCTTGGCTTGAAGACTCAAATTTGTCATGGAAGTAGCTTTGAATAAAAACGTGTTTTGAAAGAATTAGGCATTTTCCAGGCAGAAAGGGCAAATAAAGGATGGTTATTGATCTGCAGTTGTTGATGTGGGATCAATCACTTCTGAAGCTTGACCTAGGGACTAAAAGTCAGAATATTCCATCCTTATGCAGCATTGATTGTAAGAGTTCTTCTTAAATGTCTTTCTCTTCCCCTCAGCATATTCAATAGCAATGCAATATCATCATCATCATTATTGACGGACTCAGGAGTCCATTAGAAAAACAGATAAAGACAAACAAGATACAAAGACAAACAAACAGACAAAACACCACCAGTATTATAAAAGGGAGGGAGGACTGTTGTCTAACAGAACTGTGATTTGGATTTGCTTAATAATGGAGTTCTGAGAATCCTTCAATTGGAAGATGAATTTGTGCATCAGGTTTCTCATCAGAGCAACGGTCTTATTCTATTTCTAGAATTCTATTCTATTCTATTCTAGGTACATTTAGCAAACATGAGTTAGAATTTAGCCACTAGAATCTTACTCCAAAAGTATTAACAGCACTTACAGTATCAAAATTAAAAGTATCAATTGTTCAGAAGCATTATTGACTGCTTTAGAGTTGTATTGTATTTGCAATGTGCAAGCAGCATTTTATTGTTGAATCACTTCAAGGTGGCACCAATTTAACTGATAAAGAGGAGTCAAAAATTACCAACCTGGCTACAATATGATGTGAAGACCTCTGAGAATCCTAGATGTCTATATCACAGTTAAAAAAGGAATCAGGTTTATCACTTTGGTAAATTTACTCTCTCAGGTTTCGTCTAACCACTATATACAGCTGCTGCAGTTTGTAAATGTTGAGCATATCACAGTCCTGAGTGATCTCCTGCTGAGTGAGGCTCTGAGCTGCTGGGAGGTCAGCACATCACTTAGGGGTCGATGGTAATTTGATGGCAGTTGTTGAAAGGGAGAACTCTTCACTTCCACTTTATCTTCCAATTGCTCACCGGTTGAGCAGGGATTCGATCCGACAGCCCTCTGATTGCGAGCTCATTCTCTCACTATCAGCCCTCTGCCTATTGTTACATGCTGTCACTTCCCCCCTAGTTTGATGTGACAATCTATCCTACAGATGTAATGTCAAACAAGAAGCATTTATTTTATGTGTAGTGTTATTGATTCTATTTTTCTCACTCTCATGTACGCCACATATGTTCACATGCATGCATAAATATCCATACAGACCCTCTGTCCCCCACACACACTGTTGTCTGGCTTTTCTTCCTTCCTCTGCTTCCCTCAGTTATTCATGAGCCATCTGCTTGGGCGAGTGCTGTGTCAGATGTGTGTCAAACAGGACCTCATCTGTCCCCCTGGTTCATCTTCTAATTGTGTTCTCGTGTGTATACGGCAGTCCCCGCCACTGACGCCCCAACAACACTCCACTGTAAGCCAAGGGACTCCATCTCGGCTCTCTGGTCCATCATGTCCCAAATAACCTGTTTAATATGATGTGTGCATCTTTATTTGAGAACAGAGCATCTGGTTCATCAATATTGTAAGGACAAGCATAGATCAGGTTTTGTGTACTCGTGTGGTGGTTTGTGTTCGGTGTATAATGTCGACTTGAGACACAGAAATCTGGAGGATTTTTGAAAAAAATACAATAATATATAGTTCTTCACTCTTCCTGCAACCAAAATAACATCAAAGCTAGACACCAATGAGAATCAAAATTAGACTGCATCAAGGTTGGAGCAGTTCTGGGATCTACAATAAATGAAATATAACTTGACCTAGAAGTTGGAATAACTGTGTTGAAAACTGAGTAAAAGAAGAAAAGCAGCTCTTTTGAACACTTTTCGTTCAGTGACAGGGTAAATATGGTGTCCATAAAAGGGCCAATGTGGCCTTCTGATCACAAACCCGTTCCATATGAATGTGCCATAAACCAGCCAATCCCTCTGCAATTCAGAGACGCTCTTGAAAGTGAAGAGCATTTCTTCTCTATAATAAGACCTTTTCATAGGTTTATGACGGAAAAGAGGTTCAAAGCAAATTTAAATGGAATATTCTCCTGGTCTGCCATGACAGTGTTACTGTAGGCTACTCTGTAATTCTGGCCTCTCTGAAAGTAGAACTTTATCACAAACTCGACTGAAGTTCAAACAGAAACGCTGATTGTGGGCCAAAAATTCCACGCTTACATGACAAGAAGTATGACAGACTGAAATACATATGGACAGATAAACTAGCAAGCCTCAATAAAAAGGTAAAAGCGAGTCAAAGTAATGTAAAAAATTACATAGACTTATACCTAAAAAAATTAAAAATTAATAAAAAACAGAATTAAAGGTAGATGCAATAAAAAAGTAAACATTTGCAATGATGCATATTGATGATATAAAGATGATTATGCAGTGCTACACGGGCAGTATGAACACGTCATATTTGGTTTTGCTTGAAAAATAAGAACGAGCAGCAGAAGGGAGAGCAGAAGGATGCAGAACCGTCAGCCATTGATGAGAGAGAGAACAGAAATAAATTCAACCAAAACATTGTTAAAATTATTCAGAGTACAGAGACAGCGTCTGAGTCCCAGTAACCTGTCCGTCTAAACCTGGAAAACAAATACACCAAAGAGTAAAACAGAGTTATGAACAGCCATTCTGCAGCAGGAACTTGGGACTAAATGAGAAACTCCGAGTATTTCCAATACAAGGGTCATGGTTCTAGGGACTTCATCATACCCCCCAAATCCAGTCCAAGATAGGGGCTTGTTCTCTTTGATTTTGGGGATGGGAATTGTAATGTGCAACATATGTGATTTGTCAAGTCTCCCACTGTTCAGAAGACTCTTTAACATGTCAGTAGACCATGTTTCTTGAATTTCACAGGTAGGTCCTTAGATTTGTGGAAAGTCTAAAGACCTGTGGACACACAAAAACAGGCTTGAAGAACCTTTCAGTTACTTGAAAAGTAGCTCATTGGACTAAAAGTCAGGTGAAAATATTACAATCCAGATGAAGGCAACTTTATTTAGTCCAGAGGGCAATTCCATTTTAAAACTTTACCAAGACTACCCAGTGAATTTCATCTGTCCATGTAAACTTTTTAAAGTTTAAACTAATATTTTCAGGGGTCAGAACTCCAACAAGGAGCAAAGATTGCAATATTTGTTTTTGTGTTCAGATGAACTCCTCAGACGAACTATGGGTGAACTATGATTTTGTTAAGTCATTTCTGCACCGAGTGATTGCCCTTTAGTACCCTCAGCTCATAAAGTCATTTATAGCCGCCTTGGCTGTGCTAAAAATGGGCACATACAACTGTCATATCCAATACACTTTCCCTAAGTTATTCCTTTCAAAGGGCTATAAAAACAATTTACGTATGCATGGTTGGATTCACACAAGATACATGACCTTAGAGAGGGGGATCATGACTATATTAAATGCAGGCCTGACTCTGAGCATCACAATAATGTATGATTTCAGAAAAGAGGCCAGGAGGTCCCTCTGGAGAGCGACTGTGATTCATCTCTGACAGAGACATCACTTCCTCTCCGGGCCAAGGGGATAACGCTGTCATGTTAGTTGCCTTGCCCAATCCCCGGCCCTTCAAAGTAAAGCCACCGTGATGAATCTGGGGCCCTTGAACGCACCGGCCTGACATGCCCTTTGTGTTCATTGTGATTTCTGAGTGCAAGGAGTGGCTTTAATACATGTTGTATTTGCACAATAAGACAAAAAGGAGGGCTGGGAGGTTTGTTTTTCCAGCCCCCAACATGCCAGGGACACATGCAAATGAGCGAGGAGTCTGGCTAAGTGATGCACTCATAGAATAAGTAAACAAAGCTGTCTGGGCCCACTCATACTGCTCCTGTGGGCATCTATCTGTTTTTCTACTGAATGTTGTGTCCTCTAGCAGCAACCAGAGATCTGATAGCACTATTTTTGGCTGAATTTGCTGTTGTGATGATATCATTTATCTCCATCACTGGCTACTTTCATGCCAAAGCTTGTTCCTCTCTGAGTATTTAATCGTTCGTTTTGACCACAGGACAAAACTCTCCTGGAATCCATACTAATGGAATTTTTGAGTTGTTAAGGAAGGACAGGGCAGGTTTCACTGCAGGACTGTCTTATTGTCATGCTTGAAGCTTGTGTAATAAAATCACAATCTTCACCTCAGGATACAAGTAAGGGACACTTAGAGGCCAATATCCAATTTTTGGTACAAACCAATATCAGCCTGATTTAATGTCCTTACCAAGGTGTCCTCAGCAGCATCGATGATTTTGGAAAATAGGTTTTGACAGACAATTGAATTGGTTGAGCACAGAAGCTGTATCGCAGATGAAAAAGTGGTCGCCTGAAATTCTTGAACCTGCCATACACTGCCGTGCTCCATGTTGTAAATAGAAGTATTTGTCTTGATGGAAAAAGAAAGGATGTACTTTACTTTAAGCTGAAGGGGCTACAGTGTCAGTCAGGAGGACACAAAGAGGTTTGTCTGGTCCTAAACAGAGTGATAATAGCTACTGCACTATAATATAGCTATTAGAAAAGAGGCCACTGGCAGGATCTGAAACAGGAAGGCAGTGCCCTGAGTCTTGTTTTGACACAGCAGATATGGAAAAGATTAAGTGTTGAAACCAAAGCTGGCAGAGAACGATAAGGAATGGATTTTTCTCTCAACCACAGCCATGATCTTCTGAGATATTGAAGTTTGTGTTGAGAACTATGAGCAACATGTTGAGACCTTTATGTGTCATCTTTGGTATGATTTAGAATTAAAGCAAAGACATGTAAAAACAGGAGGGGAAAGACATGCTATGTTGTTCAATCAATAGCGTGAAGATGACACACAAGTCTCTAGAGGGGAAGGAGGGAGGTCTAACTGAGAAGTCACACAGAGGTTATTCAGAAGTGTGATAATGACAGAGTGTATAATACAAAGATGTCAAGAAGGCATGACTTCCAGATTTATGTTTGCATCATATGGTAATGCAATCAGTGTGGAGTAGATTTGAAGATGCTTTGAGTGAACAAAAAATAATTGGGACGAAGTTTATGACATTGCGGGGCTTTCGGTGTCATTCAACAGATGCTAACAAAGATGAGACGTATTATGCCGAGAGCCCAGGAAACCAGGCTTTGACATGCAATGCGTGGGTGGAAATAGCCTCTTAATGAATAGACAGCAGAAGGGGGAAAAAAATTGAAGACTGGCGGAAGAGATACACGAAGCGTGCGGCGTGATAAAATATTGCTATTGTTAGGCACTACTGAGGGGAAAAAGTGCTGCGATGCAGAAAGAGTGGGAAGTCTTGACAGCTTTCCGGTGGCAGTCTGACGGCTGAGCAGGGAGATTGGAAGGAAAGTGCAACAGAGGGCTGCTGTCAGGCCACACCAGAGCTCCGTTTAACAAGGTCCAGAGATGAGCTGCACCACAACACATTGCAAGGGAATGAGATGAGGGAGAGTGGGGATGGAGGGAGGGCTGAGTAAAGCTCATGCATTTTTCCACAGCCTTGCTACCTGTCATGCTTGCAAGCCACAGAGTCTTCACATGTGCATGGAAGCAGAGATTGAAAATCCTCAGTGAGGACAGAGGACGGATTCAGAGATTTGGGGGAGCACCTGCTATTGGATTCTGATACTAGACATCCTTTGACACCATTCATTCTTCATGGAGGAATGACCCAATAGATGCATTCAATTTCTACCTCAGCTGTACCTGCATGTCAGAAGTGATCATTCACATGTGGTTATCCAGCCCATTTCACTCGCCATGGTGAAGTGCAGAAATCTGATCCGAACCACTGAAGAGGACAGGCAGAAATAATTAATGAAAGCAAATGCGGAATATGCCTCATTTTAAACATGGATGCCTTCAGGGCAAACACATACAAGCTTCTTTACAAACCTCCCTCTGAGAGCTACCACACCTCCTGTATATCTCATCTTCATGCTGCACTCAGGAAAAATGCTTCAGTCAAGCCTGTGCAGTGGGAACTCTAGCAGGGCCTCTATAGCCCTCTTTCCATCTTGGCTCCAGGCATCAATCTTCCAGCCTGGCATGAAAGCTTATCTCCCAGCGTCAGGCTAAATGTCAACCTCAGGAACGCTACAACACCATTAGTTATGTCCGCCCTATTAGACGTAAGCTAATTCCACATAAAAGCCACCCACCCAATTTTAAATGAGGCTGCCTGCCCAGGACTCTCCACAGCTGTTTAGGGCTTCCTGTCAGCAGAGACAGCAGGGAGAGGATGTGTCCCCAGATCTAAATAACATCACTTCTAAAAAAACAAACCATGTTGAGTCACTTATGAAGAGGATTCCCTGTTCTTCAGTTTTGTGATTGATGTTACACTTCATGCAAGAACATCTGGGGGATTTTCTGGGTACATCATTCAATGATGTGTGCATTGCCTTTGGCTTAAACTAACCAAATCAAACATGTCTGCTACACTAGTTTTCAGATTAATAACCTATAACTGGACATCTATTTGATCTGTAATTTTTAGGATTTGCCATCATGCTCTACATCTGACTAATTCTCAAATTTTGCCCGTTCAGATGTTTTGCATATTACATTCTGACCTGAACTAATTTCCACATGTTTTGGCTACTTTATTACTACAACAGTGACTTTTAATACTTACAGAATGTATTAACTAATCCACAATTATTATTTTTTGTGTGTGTTCATAGGAGGGAGACTCCTGTTTCTGGTGATGTGGCTGAACCTCGTGCCTCAAACTGACAGCTGCCCTGCCAAGTGTGTGTGCTACAGTGAGCCCAGGCCCACTGTGGCCTGTCAACAACAAGGACTGTTTTCAGTTCCTACCGAGATCCCTGTGCGGAGCCAGAGGATATTCCTGCAGAGCAACAAACTAACGGTGGTGAGATCCACCAGCTTTCGCTTTTGTCACAATCTCACGGTTCTCTGGCTCTACTCCAACAACATCAGCTATATTGAAGCTGGAGCCTTCTATGGCTTGGAAAAACTAGAGGAACTGGACATTGGAGACAACAGTAATCTGCGTACCATTAGCCCTACAGCCTTTCAGGGCCTAACTAAGCTGCATACCCTCCACTTGCACAGGTGTGGCCTGTCAGAGCTCCCTGTTGGAGTTTTCCGCGGAATGTTCTCCCTACAGTACCTTTACCTGCAGGATAATAACATTCTCACCCTGCATGATGACACTTTTCTGGACCTTGCCAACCTCACCTATCTCTATCTGCACAATAACAAGATCAAGATAGTAACCGATAACATGTTTCGAGGCTTAATTAATCTGGACCGTCTGCTTCTACACCAAAACCGTGTTATTTTTGTCCAACCAAGGGCTTTTACTGATCTTGGAAAGCTGAAGTCCCTGTTCTTGTTCTTCAACAACCTTACTGTGTTGACTGGGGAGACCATGGACCCACTGGTGACTCTGCAGTATTTGCGTTTAAATGGAAACCAGTGGATCTGTGACTGTCGGGCGAGGACCTTGTGGGATTGGTTCAAACGATTCAAGGGTTCCAGCTCTGAGTTGGAGTGCAATGTCCCTGAGTTCTTGGCTGGAAAGGACCTGAAACGACTTAAGAGTGAAGACTTAGAGGGGTGTGTGGAAACACCTCAGATCCAGACCAATCTCTTCAGCAAGGCACAGTCTGGGAAGTTCCCTTCCACTGAAAATCCACTTGGGGACACTATTCCTAGGTGTTGCCTTGGAGAGAATGACAAGTCCTCCATACTATCTGGCAAGAGCCGCCAAATCACCAACAACCCCCTTAAGGAAAAGGAAAACATGTCCAAGACTAAATATAAGGACCCAGAACGAACAAAAAATGAGACCGCAAACAAGCAGAACGATGGACCGCTGGGAACCTTGTCCAACACGCTGGAAAAGTCATTGGAAAATCTAAACCCTGATCTTATAGACAATGTGGAATCATCTACAGCCTCAAACAAAAAGAAAAAGAAGTGTTCCAAAAAGCCCAAATCAGATGCACACTGCATCAAAGGCCAGGGTTCTACCTTGCAAGTGCTGCCCTCTCTTGTCATTCCCATGATCTGGATATCTCTAGCCATGTCTTAGGACTCCTGATCTGACTCTGAATACAGAACTCAAGATTGTTGATGCTCATGACAATGAAACAAAAGATGCAGTGACATCTACAACAGACAGTGACTGAAAAGCGAGGAGTCATGTTGACCCTACCTGGGCGAGAACAGGCAATGACGAAGACGTTAGAGTACATTTAACAAAATGGATGCCTTTACAGAACACTACAGATCTCATGTATATAATGAATTGGTGCCCAAAATTGTTTGTTCTCTATGTACTTAACTGTACCATGTCTAAGCTACACTTCGGAGACTCCTCCCCTTTTCCCTCTCAAAAGCTTTTACTGCTAAGACAGACGACTGGAAGAATAATAATTAAAAAAAAAGACAAAGACAAACCAACAAAAACAGGAATCAGAGACAGAGCGCACACAAAGAATGTTGGGTTCGATCCCCCCCCCCCCCCATTATTTATTCAAAGTGATGCATTTGTTGGGTAATGTTATGTTTTTTATGTTTATAAAAACAGGTGTTTTACCTCCCCCAATTTTAGTTCTATTTTCATGACAGAGAAGGTATATGGGTATCGTTTACCAAAAAGAATGCTGTCGATTTGTTCATGGAGATTGCAATGGAACCATAGATATGCATTTTATTTTACTTGTGTACAAGTATGAATATATTATGAATAAAAGTTCTTATTTCGTACATGTTTGATATTGTGTGGTACTTTCCAGGATGACAGAATGGACTCCAGTCTTTGAGAATTTGAGATTTTGTCTTTACAGCCATTTTTATTAATATTGAATGTCTTGTTTTCAGGCTTTTTTAATAGATGGGCAAAACCAAGCAAATTCAGTGACGTTGGTTCCCGAAAGGCGTTTCTGGCTTCAATAGAGGTTTATTATTTTGACTTTTTTAATTGAGTAAATCATTCCAAAATTAATAAATGGAACATTTTGGATTTTCAATTTAAACCAATGATGAACAAAAAAAGAAATTGCTGCAGTGCCTTAAGAAAGTAGTAAAGACAAATACTGGGCATTCACTTGCTGCCAATGAGGATCTTTTTGCTCAATTGCCAGTGTACTGTTTAATGAGGGAATGAAAAGCTACATAAAAGGGGACTGCTAAATAAATAATAAATACAGAAAACTGCTAAATGATGCCAACATGAATTTGAATTTACAAAAAGCATTTGCATTCAGCGATTGCAGTAGCTCATATTATGTCTCACTAACCATACTGAGAGCCAAACAACATTCTTCCTCCCAAACAGATGGTGGGCCCACTGTGATGCATTCATTGTTTTCAGGATTGTTGGGAAAAGAGATGGCCGACTGTGTCTTCAAATCTGGCTTATTCCCAAACCTCAGGCGTCCTCATTTTTGTTTGTTTTCTCTTCAGCCTCTTCAGGACATTGGCTTCGCAGTGGTTGCCACTCTATTCAAGAACTATGTGAGCCTTTTTTGCAGTGAAACGGAAAGCAGCAATAAAAGGACAACATAACATTAAACGTTTCATTTCTGTGCATTTTGAACTTTTCCCTTTTAATTTCATCTCATATAACCACCTATTTTAACTCAGATCATACATTGGTCAAGGAACCAAGAATAACTTGTTCTAAAATTAAATGATGAAGTCTCCGTTTGATCTTTATTAGTTGCAACTTCAGTTCTCGGTGCAGTCTCTTGGGGGCATTCTGAAAGTTTAAATAAATCAATGATTAAAATATGCAATTTAAAGGAAGGTCAACATCTAGCATCATCAGTCATCCATGATGTAGTAGCATATATTTGCATGTCTTAAGTGACTTCTGCACATGCAGTATTATGATACTGAAAGAAAGGCCCCGGGCAGTTTAAGAAAGTTCAGCATACCATTAGACATAGTTATGTATATTACAAACACTGCCACATTTCTTATAATTTTGAGTGAATTATTAAACAGTGTATGGAAATGCTGTGGGAATATTCAAAAAGTGACTCCTCACATCACAACCTTGAAAGACGAAAGACCCCAAAGGCACCATATTAAGTATTTATTTTCTCTCTTGATATGAAAAATACAGTAACACAACATTTGTGAACAAAATCAGTTAAGCCTTGGAATGTCATCTTGTCATACCGATCTGCAGGGGAAAGTTGCCTGTTCTGTGGGTCCATGCTGGCAAGTCCACAGGCCATGATAATGTTAGAACTTATATTTAGACATATCTTGCCTGAAACAATATATATCAACAATCCTCACTCCCTCAAACAAAGTAAAACATTTAGAAAGCAGAGTCTCCTCAAATCCCAAGAGCGTTTTATTTCTGCTGATTAACCCTGGAAAGTAAGAGGACTGGAGGAGAGAGATGATATTGATCTTCAGTAGGAATCAACTGCAAAAATCAACAAAGCCTCTCAAACAGAGTTCCACGATCTTTGCTGCTGATACACATGCAGCTGTAGGGCTGAGAGCATGCCAGAATGGTGACTTGCTCAGTTCAAGCCTCTCTGTACACCTGCTCAGGCAATCATCAAAAAAAGCACTCCATAGCTGAGTCCCATTTACATGTTAAAATGATGGTTGTGTGCATAAGGGCCTCCCACTCATCTGCTCTACAACTACACCCTGCTCTGTTATGTGTGGAAAAATTCTACAAGACAGTTAAAGCTAGTATCAATTAAAAAAACAACTTTTGCATGCCAGCAGTAAAACAGAAAAAATATGTTGTCAAGATAAGCTTTTTATTTCCTCTGAACAATCCTTAACTCTTTCCCAAATACAAAAACCTGCCCTTGTCTCTCAGGTTACAGATGTTAAAAATGAGGTTTTCAAAGCTGCAGACCAAGTTAAGCTTGGGTTCAGATAATCATGGTATTTGCCACAACACGGGCAGTGGTGTAGCGGTGGCTGAAGAAGTGGGTATACTCTTGTAAATGTTTTTTAGGTGACCCGTACCGCAGAGGAAAAGTGACCTTTGTTTTATACAGTGACGTGAGAATACTCATGCACATTCAGTCAGTACATAGTCAATCAGAGACAGAGTTAGGAGGGTCATGAATAAAGGAGTATCTTATTTTATCTTAACCCTTCACCATCATAGGAAAGATAGAAATAAATAGCAGCAAAGTAATGAATATTGTCAATCAATCAATAGTGTTAATCTGAGGAGATTAAGAAGTGGGTATACTCTATGGAGACTGAAAAATAAGTGGGTCTACTCTTTATACCTGCGTATACCCTGCACTACACCACTGGTCACGAGACCCAGGAACATTTTCAGTATTTTGTCATTCATTTCTTCAATTGAAGAACAAAAGTCTTAAAGCAGGTATCCTAGTATGTCTGCCATGTTAATATTTTAAAGTAGGTCAGGATATTCTAAGTCCTTACCTATTATGAAATGACCATTCATTGATCTGAGTTATTTATTCAAGAATTTAGGGTCCCAGTTGAAGCTGTCATGTCATTTTTTAATCCAGTAAGGCTTAATCAAAGGGGCATGTTTTACTAATATATCAGCTACAGTGTTTACCTACATTTAGGTATACCTTTCCTAACACAGGGAAATACTTTTATATATATGTACACCTTTCCCAACAGATTTCTGCCCTTTCTGCTTAGATTTTGTTTTTCCGTCTCTCAAGCAGATGCAAAAGTACATTCTGATTTGAAAATGTCCATTCAGTAAAGGGTACTATTTAACTTCTCATACCACCATGTAAGCATATTTTCTTTCTATTCAAGAGTTGTTATTATCTGATAAATAACTGTGAAAACATGTTTTTCGTTTAGAACTGCTGATGCTTTTACAAGCATGGTGATGAGAAATCACCACTGTGTGATAGAAGTCCTGTTACTTGATTATGACTTGTAAAGGATTCTCGATACATGAAGAGTCTTGACTTCAAGAGCTCACTTTTAAATGAGCATGATCATCTGAAGCACATTTATGTTGGCAAACACAGAGCCTGTGGATTTAAGACTTTGAAAGTGAGACTCACGCTGAGAGGAAGCTAGAGTTCCTGCTAGTATGAATAACACTCGGAACAGTTGGCAAGATTTGAGGATCCGCCCTTACCAGTACATCATGTCTCATTCACACATCGTGGTGTATATTTACCCTCTAGTCACACTTACTTCATAATTAGATTTTCCTGGTCCCTCTAAACCTCCCTCCTTTTAGTTTTCCTGCAGAAAAACACTTTTCATGCAGATCTCTGAGGATTTTCCTCTATCGTTTTTTTTATTGAGTCCAATTTGACATACTGTATATCAATGTGAGGTTTCAATAAAACAAATGTGACTAGCCCATACAGGTTCATGTTGCATGAAACATTTTAAACACAGGGTTAGCAGAAGTCCACATATCATGGTAAGATGGTAAACCAAGTATTTTCTAAATGAAAGCGTGCAGGACACAACACTCAAATTCTTCCCTTGAAAAACACATTGTAGCAAAATTGTCATGATGTCATTTTATGCAACTCGGTCTGTGTTATTTCATAGTTCATCTCATAGGCGATTACATGAGACGTAGTGTTATACCTTTACAAATCCATAAAACGTCTATTTTTAAGCTGTGAATTTGCACATGACAAATCTTTTAAGTTAAGGATGAAACTCAAGCTGGACTTCACAGATTCCTTTCACCTTCTCCCCTGCCTGTAACAACCACTCACGCTAACACAGCTTCTCTTCAGTACGCTGCTATTTATGTTCTTAAAAAGTGTTCTGCACATGAGGGGTATTCTCCCCTCAGACTGCTCTGCCCTCAGGTGTTCTGACCATCCATGTGGAGTGACTATACAATATGGACACAATCCCTCACTGGCTTCCCACCATTAAACAGTACCAATTGTGTAAGTAAAGATTTCAACCCAAGCCTAAAGGAGGTATATACACACACACATCCTTTTCATTTCTGTATTTCAAAGTTCATAAGTGTTTTTTTGCAGACACACACACACGCACACACACACACACACACACACACACACACACACACACACACACACACACACACACACACACACACACACACCATGGGATTCTTCCAATTTTCTTCCAGCTGGCCGCCCAAGGAGACTAAAAACCCATCAGCCCTGGCCTCTTTACAAGCCCCCGAAGTTGTGGGCAGAGGCTGTGAGGTCTGACAGCAGTGGCACGCTGGGGCCACAGCTCCATTTAACTTAGCCTGGAACACGATGACCTGAGCCTGCAGGCTCCTGCTGGACGTCAGGAACTTTCTCATCAAACTGAAACCCTACCCTCACTCTGAGGGTATCTTTGTCTCAGTAAAAGATTTACCCTCATTTTCCACTGATGAAGGGAAATAAAACAAATGTCAGGCCCTCAATCTGCATTGAGGGTCCAGATGTAACATGGATTAGCATGGGGAATCAATAAAACTAAAGGGTATGGAAGACATTCTGGCAAAGCAAAAATGATCATTGCATTGCAAACAAAGTTGCTTATGAATTTGATATTTGAGTAAATCCATCTAAAACACAGTTGTTTAATATTGTTAGTGGGCTGAATGACCATTTTTAGAGAGGGGGTATCATTACCCAGTTTTAACCCACTACCAATTGGAAAGCAAAAAAAGCAGTTTTCTTCCTATCATTTATTTATTGACAAAATGAAATGATTTTTTAAGGCATGACGGACCACATGTTGAAAGGTCTCCATAATACTTGAATAAGCTCCAAAGAACTGTAATTTTAAGCTTTCTATAGCAGGGGTGAGCAGACTGTTACTATCTACCTCTTCAAAAGCGCGTCCAGTAAAACGTTATTGTGAACTACTGATTGTGAACTAAAAAATCAATTTGAGGTGAACCGGCTGGAGCAGTTAGCTTCTAACGGTTGTCTTCTCAGAAACCATGTAGTTATGGTCCGTTTAAATAACTGGTCTATTAAATCGAAAAATAAGCAAATATTAAATGCATAAAAATAACATTATAAAATAATCATACTAATACAGAAATACAGTTAAAAAATTAACCAATACATTATGAAGTCAATAAATTATTGATGCTCTGATATGCTCACAGTAAAAAGAAGAAGATTAGAAAAAAGAAAGAAAGAGTGTAGAGTCTTTGTATTTGGTCACCAGCTAGCTGACTGCTGCATTTAGGCTGGTGTCATGTGGTTGACTTCAGGATAAGAGGTGAGTGGAATATGTCAAGATAAACTCAATAACTGTGACATGGTTCTGCCAAAGTTTCCATGGGAGATAATCATATATCATTTGATACCATCTCTTACTCAGAGTGTTGGTGCTCCTAACCTGTACCAGGCAGCTGGAGTAAGAAGAGCCTGAGCATCAGATAAATCTGACTGATAGGACAGCTCCCCCCAACAACAAGCTATCCACATTTTAAATACATAATCTTTATTGCCTTTCAGAAGAACACATTTCCCAATTTGAAGACTGTTATCACTTAATATGACGTATATGTCAGTTTAATGCAGTTAGGCAGCTCAAGGCATCAATGACTCTTCTTCTGCCATTCTGCAAATGTGAGGTGTTGTATTTACAGTTGGACTGTTATTTATTTTTTTTACCACAATTTGGAGCATAACAGGGAATTTGTGCATACTATGAATATACATGTGTTATAACGTCGGGATGTGACTTATGAATGTGTCAAATAAGTAATGGTATAAGTTGAAAACAAAATGTCAATCTTATTTTCAAAACCATGTCTTTTGGTGCATAAAGCTGAACAAAGTTGTTTCACTCATTGTCCTGTGAAAGTTCAGGTTTGAGGATGTGTTGCCGGCTCCTGCCAGTAT